>NC_073693.1:287251414-287412546 GCF_029784155.1 Uranotaenia lowii | reverse complement strand
CCTTAACTTGGATTACTTTTAATCAGTTACGGTGTGATACTTCAAAGGGGAAAGCAAGGTGAGTACTGTTGTCACAATTCTTTACTATTTGCTAATTAAACTGATCATTTTCAAGATTTAAGTTTTGATTCTTGTGGATCAAAACTAGATTCAAATTTCGAAAATGTCTGATTGCTTGAATTCTACAAACCAAAAAAAATTCAAATTAATCGTGACAGAACCGCTGAGACTTCATTTTTTTTTAATATTTTTTTAAAATTATCTAATTTTAAATCGTACAACACCTATATGTATTTGGTCAAGAATTAAATTTAACTTAATCCTAATTTCACAGCACTTGTGAATCGCCTACAGCGTAGCGATACATACAAGTTTTAAATAGAAATTTCAATTAGTTAGTTTTCTCGACTGAATAAAAACTGCTCGAATTCGATAATATGTGTTAGTAGATGACGATCCTTTGATTAGTACTGTGCAGATTTTTCTTATTAGGAAAATTGAAATCTTCAGAAGCAGGTCCGAATGTTTTAAGAACCATTCTACTATGACTTGATCGGATTTCGGAAGATTGAGATATCATGTAGATAAAAAAAAAACGATCATCTGTTTAGCTACCATCTCGACGCCAGCAACAGGACGGCTGCCACTCCCGGTATCAGATGCATTCCTAATTCCTACTTTAATCTCTCCTGCGTTTATTGAGCCACCCGTTATAGTAGAACGGCAGTTAGACAAACACATTCTGAAACGTACATACAAAAAAGTTATTAGATAATCAACATTCTCCATATAGCTATTTATAAATTGTTACCCTGGAACTGATGTCCCTTTGCAAGCACGGGGTCTTGATGCACCATCTCGATCATTGACACGTTCAATGATAAAAAACAGGGCAAGTATGAATAATTTCTATTCCGGTTCAATTAAAGAACCAGAGCTTGCATGATGGTTTTGTATCCAACTCACATTGCAGCACATGCCCATGTATTCAGGACTCGTGTAGAGTACAATTCACTTCAATATGTTAGTGTCACCTTCTACTGCCAGGGCTGATAAGGTTTCTAGTGTCAAGCCGTGAACCGTCAGTTTAGATCCGAACGCCCAGCATGGACCTTTAAAGGAAAAAAAACAGATTAAAGCTAAGCACTTCCGAACCATTCAATGAATGTTGAAATTTCCGACTCTTCAGGAGCTGCCAATAACAAAACTCACCTGTGTTTTTTTTGTTTGTCCTACTGCATATGTAGCTGTTCCATTTAGTTCGCAGACAGCGATTTCAATTTTAAATCAGAAGAACTATTGAAGTTTTATTAAAAATATAATAAAACGATTGATAAAAGGATAATGGTTCAAAAAATAAGCGTGTCATACGAATATCGCCTACACATATGCAACGTTAAGTTTCATCAAACTGCTTTAAAACATTAAAAACCTATGATTGCATATGAGTAGGCGATTTTTGCAATACATTGTCGTGAATGCAACTATATCGGTATCGGTATAATTTTGAATACGGCGAATGCGCCAACTGTAAACAGGTCCAGATAATCACCTAAATGCGTTAAACTCTTTATTTTACATCCGAAAATATGATCTCCTTTTAATTTTTCTTATTTTAGTGATGTTAAGTTTAATTTTTTAAATAAGGCGAATAGCTTTTTTTTATGAGTGTGTAATCCCACAGTTTCTTCGCTCATTTACCCTTAAAATTTCGTCGCGAACAAAAGGGCCAATAGTTATTTCGAGATAGAAAAAGGGCATAGAAGTTTTTGAAATTTGTTTTCCAGGACGAGGAGATGCACAAATCAGAATTTATAAGATCGTTGAATGTGCTAATGTTTTAATGTGATCATTTGGACCCGCTTTCAAGCCGAAATTTGCTTGAATATTGCTTCTTTAATAAGTGATCCAAAAGGCGAACAGCCATTCTGCAATTCAAAAGGGCGCTCCAATTTGGCGAATGAACAAAATGAGAGCACCAGTCTGTGGTAAAAGGGCCCACAATTATATTTATTAATTTTTTTAAGTAATTAGTACGGAAAAGCTATATTGATCGATGATGAAATTAAATCAATTTGAAGGCTAAATATGAAATTGATTTTATTTTCTGAAACTTGGAATGCGTTTTTCTCAAAACAAAGGTCTTGGCGCATTCGTCGTATTCAAAAATCAATACCGATATATTGCCCGACATTGCACACACGCTAACTTTCACGCTAACTTTTGGCTACCCCTTAAAGGCGTAAAAATGACCCGTTATTGAGAACCCCCATTATCTGTCAAATAACGGGTCATTATATCGGATCAATATTACCCCTTATTTAGAAAAGCTCGATTCCCTTCAAAAAGGGTAGTTTCAGATGCGTTACATTAAAAGCGTTGAATTCGGCATGATGAGAGAGGTTGTGGTAAGTTGTAATTGTAAAAAAAATAAATTGTATTTTCTCAGAATTTATATTCATTCATTTTATTTCAGAATCCCTGCAAAATTCCGGACGAACCAGTCGAACACAAAAAGAATTAAAGAAAATATGCACCGCGGCGGACTAACATTGAAGGTAAAGTTGGTGGTTTTTGTGAAAAGCAATTTAAAAAATAAATTAAGATCTAATTTCATGTTTTGTTGTGTTTTAGGATTCATCTTAGGATGGTTAGAATTCCAAGCGAAAAACCGATTATTCCAATCGACTAAAGAAAGAAAAAATAAAAAATTAATTAAAGTTATTTCAAATCTAAAAATAAATGGCATTTCAATAAACAAAATGAAACACCATTTTGTTTTTATTTATCTTCCAGTAAACACATTTTCTATAAGCCTAATCTTCAATTTCCACCATACGGAAGCTTTTGAAATAAGGGGTAATTTCCGCTACAAGCGTTTGGAATAAGGGGTAATTTTCATCCGCTGCAAGCGTTATCAAGCTGAGTACCCCTTAAAGGGTACAGCGGCTGTATCCTTTAAAAGGAGTTCTCCCAGTCTTATTCAATAACGGGTCAAAAGTATTCGTTAAGGGGTAGCCAAAAGTTAGCGTGTTTGGCTACCCCTTAAAGGCGTAATATTGACCCGTTATTGAGAACCTCCACGATCTGTCAAATAACGGGTCATTATATCGGATCAATATTACCCCTTATTTCGAAAAGCTCGATTCCTTTCAAAAGGGGTAGTTTTAGATGCGTTACATCCAAAGTGATTGATTTGGCACGATGAGAGAGGTTGTGGTGATTTGTTGATAATTTAAATTGTATTATTTCCAGAATTTTTATTCATTTTCATTTTAGCAGCACAGCAAAGTTCCGGACTCCGGACGAACCAGAAGAAAACCAGAAGGATTCAACATGAACGGCAGTGGACTAACATTGGTGGTAAGTTTTGTGGTTTTTGTATTCTATATTTAAAATCTCATCTTTTGTTTATTAATTTTGTTTCAGGATTCAACTTATAGCGAGGAAACGGAGGAGATGAAAACCAAATCAGTGAATTTTTTTTTTAACAAAGTTTATACAATCCATGAAATAATTGGAAGTTAAATAAACAAAATGAAAAACAACATTTAGTTTCAATTTTTCGTTCAGAAAACATATTTCCTATAAGTAGCTCCTGAAATTTCCAGCAGACAAAAGCGTTTCAAATAAGGGGTAATTTTGATCCGCTACAAGCGTTATCAAGCTGAGTACCCCTTAAAGGGTACAGTGGCTTTATCCTTAAAAAGGAGTTCTCCCAGTCTTATCGAATAACGGGTCAAAAGTATTCGTTAAGGGGTAGCCAAAAGTTAGCGTGCATTTTAAAGCGCCTTTAATTATACAGCCTATATGACATGAACCTTTAAACCTACTTGCCTAACCAACCTTTAAAGTAGGTTATAATATAACCTACTTTAAAGGTTGGTTAGGCAAGTATACTATTTTAGGCTTCAAAAAATATAAATTTTACTGCAAATTTAATTTTTATTTCATCAGTAACTTTCACATCACAGTTTAACTCACCTATAAGACTCTCTTTTCCAGGCCTGCGTCCCGCTTTCAATGAGTTGCAACAGCATACTTTGTCCCAGTTCCAGAAAGCTTTGGAACGACTGTTGGAGATTCAATGTTCGGCAATATTGACCAATTGTGCCCTAATATCACCATCAAGGAATGTTCCCACGGTAGGGAAATTTGGACCATTTAGACGATAACAGCATTCGCCGCCACTTAAAGTAAATTAAAAAAAAAATGGATTGGATGTTTTTTTACCCAATATAAATACCTACAACAGGGGGAAAAATAACAAAATTTCACTCACCTGAAAAAATGCGGTATTCCTGAATCATCGTCTGAGTCATCGGAGTCGTTTTTAAACTTGTTAATCCAATTCCGGAATTGTCTTACTCTGAACGCCAGCCCCCATGGTTTCCGGTAGCCCCATCAATGGTCGATTTCGCATCGTACCGCATCCGAATCCGTATATTGGCCGGGAGGGCGGCCAGCTTTGTGATCGTTGACCAAACACTAACATTTTTCTTCGCGGTGAACGATTACAAATCGACGAACCCGAGCAACATTTTATTTTTTGTGTTCCAAAATCGCGACCGATGAAAACAAAACATAATAAAATGCACTCAAAAACGAAGCGCATTGTAAAATTACCAAATCTCAGGGTAAAATGAACAACATTCATCACACATAAATCATAAATGTCGAAATTATTTTGAAAATGCTAGATTTAAGAAAAAACGGAAAAATTATATTAGATAGTAGAATGTATGATTTTGAAGAACAACTATGAGTAGGTAGTCCAGATAACTGATTTCGGGCATTTAAAAGTAGGCACATGGTATATTTTAATAGAACCCCTATGTAAAATTAGTATAGGTTGTCAGAGAGGCTGACCACAAAGAGTAATGAGGTTTTAGAAGAACAGCATTGTGCATTTTATGTTCTGTTGATGAGTAGACTTTTTTTTATCAAGGAAGTTAAACTGCCATTCTTCCCTAACAGATGAGTAGACAATATCAATCAAGCTATTTAAGCTAGATTTATTATTAGTTTGGGCTAGACTTCTTATTGTATATTGATAGATGATATTAACTAATATCATATTTTTCTTTTCCTTTTTTTCTCTTTTTTCCTTTTTCTTTTTAGTATTTCTTTTCATGTCACCTTCTGTTGATGACGAATGAGCTTCGAATTAGGTAAACTCGAACAACCCTCAAGCCATCTCCTCACAACATTGGTCCTCGAAGATGGTTTCGCATGATGTTGTTGTCATCCCGAAGACTTTATCAACCCCTGAAAACAGACGAATCGCTGAAAAAATAAGCTTGTATTGTATTTAATATAAGCTATGATTTAAAGTATAAATTAGAAGAAAAAAAAAACCAGAAAAATAAAAGAAAAACAAATGAAATAATTTCTAGCTTTTTGTTCAAAACCGAAAAACCTGAATGAATGGCAACCATGGTAATCGGCCCAGAAACGGTTTGAAAAACCGTTTGGTTTCGGTCCGAAATCGGTCCTTTCTTTCGGATGTACGCCATCGCAATCGGTCCGGAAACGGCTCGAAAAATCATTCGGTTTCGGTCCGAAATCGGCCCGTTTTTTCGGATGGACACCATGGCAATCGGCCCGGAAACGGTTCGAAAAATCGTTCGGTTTCGGTCCGAAATCGGTCCTTTATTTCGGAGGGACGATGGCAATCGGCCCAAAAACGGTTCGAAAACCGTTCAGATTCGGTTGGAAAACGGTCCGCTTGTTTTGACATTTGATCTGCTCGAACTGGTTGAGAAAACTTATCGTCGTCCGAAAAAGTGTTTCATTTTCGCGCGATTTTCTACTAAAGTCGGCCCGATTTCTTATACGATTTCGGACCGATCGAGCAGATGTACGGACAAAAATCGGGCCGATTTCGGGCGATTTTTCCTGACTGGGAAATTACCTTAAAATTTTGATCTAAAAAAACATGCATTTTAGTCCTTGTAAACAGTGAGCCCGATAAGCGCCTTTGAGTATGCAAATAGAAAATAATATGAACAAAATTCAAGTATTGTACAAGAATATTTTTATTAATAATTTTAATAATTGTCATGAAAGTCGCATAACCTTCAAGACATTAACAGTTGAATGTTAATATACAGCTGAATCCCGCTCATCAAAGTTCCGGTTATCCGATCCTCCGCTTTATTCTAGCCACCATTTTTGTCCAAAATCCATGTAAAAATGTTTTTTTTATTGCGATATATTGTTAAGCTATTAAATGGACATCTCTGGCAAATTTAAAATATAAACTTGCCAGAAACGTCGATTAAATAGAAAAATAAAATCCATGTGAGATCCGAGCTATGCGCCTGGATGATATGCAATACCAGAACAAATGGAGAGCGCGGTTGCCGTAACACAAGGCTTAATCCTTTACCGGGAAATTCCTATGCCAAACATTCGTAAATACAATCGCGATTGCAATCGTTTGGTGATTGTGCTTGCGAATCCGTTCGAATATCCGTGGTGAAAATAAAAAGCGATCCAGTTTACTGCGGCGAATGTTTTGGGCTTCGGTTCGTTTGCCCGAAGCTTGTCAAAGTTCATTCGTTCGGGATTGCAATCGTAAGCGTTCAGTTTGGTGTGTGAACTTTTTCCATTCCCGATTGCTTTGATTGGCAGTTAGAACTGAACGAATTCACCACCGATGGCAAATTGATCGTTCTTCGATGCGATTTTTTCCATGGCTGCCTCTAACTCAATAAATTGATGTAGTGGCAGAATATTTAGTAGTGCATTCAGAGCCTCGCTTGATGTGCTTCGCATAGCGCCAGTTATAGATAGCGTTGCTATTCTTTGAAGCTTCGCTAGTTTCTTCCGGGCCGTAGCTTGCACAGTTTTGGTCCACCAACCATACTAAGGAGGCATAGGAGATTTTGGGTCTTATTATAGCTGTAAATATCCAATGGATGATTTTCGGCCTTAGTCCCAATTTTTTCCCTTCTCCTTTGAGGCAAACCCCTAGCCAAGGCTACAACACCTTGGCTATTACATGCTCTAACTGTGGGTTCCATGATAGTTTTGAGTCTAGTATGATTCCTAGATATTTCACCTGTGATTCGAAGTTTAGCACTTCCCCATCTAGTGTTAGAGGTTTTAGTGCAGTTTTTCGTCTCATAGTGAATGCCATCACAGTAGTTTTGGAAGGGTTGTTCAGTCCCTCTTCCCTGCACCAGAATAGTGCGTAGTTAAGTGCAGATTGCATTCTATTAGACAACACATTCTCATGTTTTCTCCGAACTATAATAACTACGTCATCAGCAAAGCCAATAACTTCGAATCCCATAGATACAAGTTTGTTTAGGAGGTCGTCCACGATCAGTGACCACAACAACGGTGACAGAATCCCACCTTGGGGACAGCCCTTAGTTGGAGTGGCACTGATCGTAAGTCCTTCCAAGCTTGCATACATGGTTCTATCTATCAGCATGGTCCTAGTTCAGTCAACAATTGCCATGTGGCACCCTCGTCTTTTCATAGCTGATTCGATTGAGTAATGAGATGCGTTGTCGAATGCCTCTTCAATGTCTAGAAAAGAAGCAAGTGCTATTTCTTTAGCCTCCATAGTCTTTTCTAGTTTTTGTGTTAAGGTATGTAAGGCCGTAACCGTGTTGACATACCTTTTTTGTAAGCGAACTGAAAATTGTTCAGCTTACATACGCCAAGATACTGAGATTTAATGTGCTCGTCAAGTATCTTCTCCATTATTTTCAAAATAATGGATGTCAGACTGATAGGTCTGAATGCCTTTGGTTGAGTTTTATCTTTCTTCCCTGGTTTCGGGATGAAGATAACGCGCACCTTCTTTCACTGGGTGGGAATATGACAGAGGGCCATACTGGCGACAAACATCTCTACCAAGGCAGGTGTTACCATTTGTTTTGCTTGCTGTATCTGGATTGGCATAATTCCATCTTCACCAGCAGCTTTAAATGGCTCGAATGTACTTATTGCCCAGTTAACCATTGACGGTGTAAAGATTGTGCGCGATTTGCGGAGAGCTTCCTCGCGTCTAATACTTCGACTGGGTCTTCCAGTCGGAGTGTCCATGATCTCTAACCCTTCGATGGATCCTGGAAAATGCGTACTTAGTAGTAATTGAAGTGTTTCTTCTGGGTCTGTAGTAAGCTCCCCATTGTTTTTCTTCAATTGACCCAGTCCATTTGAGCGTTCTTTAGATAGAACTTTCTGGAGCCTGGCAGCTTCTGGCGTAGTTTGAATGGATTCACACATGTGCCTCCAACTACTTCTTTTAGCTCTTCGAATATTTTTATTGTACTCAGTTAGGGACTTACGATAGTCATCCCAGTTTGAGTCAGCTTTTGCTTTGTTAAAAAGTCTTCTTGTTTTTTTCCTTAACTTTTCTAGTTGTCTGTTCCACCAAGGAACTCTTCTGGTTGAAACACGTTCCATCAGTGGACAGCTTGCTTCGAAGGCGTATATGATTTTGTTTGTGAAACTGTTTGAAGCTTCCTCTAATTGCTTTGTTGTGCGTATTTTCCCATCCAACAAAGGTTTACAAGCTTCAAGTGTGTGTTTGTAGAGATCCCAGTTGGTGTTACTAGGGTCTCTATAAACGTCCTTGATTATTTCTCCTCCCACTATGTCGAATGTAATATGTCTGTGATCAGACAGTGATTCTTCATCCGACACCTCCCAGTTATTTATTCTCCCTAGAAGCAGTGGTGTGCATAGAGTTAAATCGAGGACTTCTTGTCTGTTCGCCGTTGTGAACGTAGGTTTGTTTCCCTCGTTACATATTTCAATATGGTTTTGTGAAAGAAACTCTAATAAAGACTCACCTCTGTTGTTGATGTCTGTACTTCCCCACAGCGTGTGATGTGCGTTAGCATCGCAGCAGACGAGAAACTGCTGGTTTTGTGCCCGGCATTTTCTTACAAATTTTACTACCATCGGTGGGGGTATATCGGTGCTATCTCCTGGGAAATACGACGAGGCTACACTTACCGTGTGCTTACCTCTTGGTGTCTGTATTTCCATTCCTATAGCCGTGATGTCTCCGTCGATAAATTCTGTAAAGGGAGTAAATTTAATTCTTTTATTAACTAGTAAAGCAGCACTTGGGTGAGCGCTTCTATCGTCGTAAAGAATCTTACCATTAGGCGTGTAAAGCCCTTGTACTTTACCCTTGTTAACCCAAGGTTCCTGGATAAAGGCAAGGTCCAGGTATTCGGAGACGAACCTTCTCAGTAGTGTACTCGAGGCTCCTACTGCATGATGAAGATTCGCCTGAACACATTTTAGGGCAGGGGTGAGCAACGCGCGGCCCGCGGGCCACATGTGGCCCGCGAGACCCTTATGTGCGGCCCGCGAAGTTTTTTTCAAATGTTCATGCCTAAACTTTTTTCTACAATGGATTACTAGGAAAAAGGAATATGTCATGGTCAAATATGCGCTTATCTGCATTTTCATTCAGATTGTCAACCTTTTCGCCAGCTTTTAAAGCATTTATTATGTTCTGTTCAAGGCATAAATGCAATATTGTTTATTGGCCTAATGTAATAGGTATTGGAGTTTTTTTATTATTCAGGAAGCTCCTATAAACTCCTACAACTTTGAAAAGTAAAATCCATTGAAGTGAGGAAGAGCAGCTAAAAATAGGAAGCTACACATGATCAAAGAAATTTCGAAGCCCGTTAGTCAAGTTCAAGTATTTTCGTTTCAAGCAAAAATAAAGTTTTATGATAAAAAATATGCTCAGCAGATAATATTTTTAAATTATTCTATCGAATTCGGCAAAAAGGATGGTTCGGTTAGCATTAAAATACTGGGAAAAATTAAAACCAAAACCATGTGAAAAATACTGACGAAAATAACGAAAGTATAATAATAATGACTGGGTGAACGTTTTTGAATTTTTTATCAACATGAATTATCCGGCATCAAAGTTACCGACAAAAATCAAAGTTTTTGATAAAAGCAATAGATATCTAAAATTCTTTGATTCGACCCAAAAGGTCTTTGAGAATTATCTTTGATGTTTTTTTTCAGAAATTTGATAGAAAATTTATAACAAACATCGATAAATTGAGTTATTTCATTTTTCAATCGCATTCCCCATTACCAAAGTCATTATATTACTAGAGAAATTATATCCCAATAATATCTAAATAAGAGAAAAAAAATTAAAAATCTGCATAAAAATTCTAGAATTAAGAATGTAGTTTTGTAGATAATTGCTTAAAAATATGTGAAATTGAAAATTTTTCTGTGATTTCGACCACCTTTTTCAAATTCAATTTAAGAAACGGGGGTTTTACCGTTTGAAGGAAAAATCTAGGTTTTGAGGACAAGTTTAAACTGTGGAAAAAAAAATCCTACAAAGTCAATTTGCGATTCAACTTCCAACGCTGAGAAGACGGCGATTTCTTTGAATACATATTTTTCACACTCTTAGTTATCATTCTGGGAGGCTCCAGAAGATTTTTAAATGGAAGTGATGACGAATAACAGTACCATCGGTTTTAACAAGAATGTTTTATGAACGAATGTTTGCCAAGAAGTACTTTAAAAAAAATGAGAGAATTGAAAAATGACAAAGATTTAATGATACACCTTCTCAATATCGGGAATTCAAAAAGTCGTGTTGAATTTCTGATGTTGAAAAGTGAATTAGATTTATCTTTTCTTTTTCAGATTTGTTTTCGCCAAAAACTTTCAGTTATTAAAATGCCACGAAGCTCTGCTTACTATTGAAAAAAAAAAAACAAAAAGTCATTATAAGTGCGGCCCGCCGACAAAGTTTCTAATTTAAATTGGCCCGTTGGTTCAAAAGGTTGCTCACCCCTGTTTTAGGGTGTTCATTTTTGTTGTTTTTTGCCTGTGGTGGTGGGGCAAGGCACCGGCTTTTTGCCATTTGCACATGTTTGCTTGTCTCGTTTTGGTTTGCTCCGTGTGCTGAGGCTTCTTGAACCAGTCTTAGTAGTTCTGAATTTTGTGTTAGTCGGACTATCGACTTACAAGAAGGTAGTGACTCCAAATCGCGATGATAACAAAATACGACGGCCAAAGCGCGATCCCGGAGGCTGTACACGACGATGCTGACGAAGTTTGAGTGCGTGGTAATGGACGACGAAACCTACGTCAAAGCCGACTACAAGCAGCTTCCGGGACAGGAGTTTTATACGGCAAAAGGAAAAGGAAAGGTAGCAAATATTTTCAAGCACATGAAACTGTCAAAGTTCGCGAAGAAATATCTGGTTTGGCAAGCCATCTGTACCTGTGGCTTGAAATGCAGCATTTTCATAGATTCCAGGACTGTCAACCAAGAAATTTACGTGAAAGAGTCTTTGAATAAACGTCTGCTGTCTTTCCTGAAGAAACACGGTTGTTCCGTACCATGGAGTGGTACGCCGCCAACAACGTGCAGGTGGTTCCCAAGGACAAGAGCCCTCTCAACACGCCAGAGCTCCGCCTAATTGAGAAATACTGGGCTATTGTCAAGCGGAACCTAAAGAAGACTAAAAAACTTATAACGACGAGCAGCAGTTCAAGGCAAATTGGCTTTCTGCGGCGAAGAAGGTGGACAAGGTGGCTGTACAAAATCTGATAGCAGCCTAACTCAATATTTTTCCTGAGTTGTATACTATTTAAACTTGAAAAAGAAATTTAATTTGATTTTAAAAATAAACGATTTCACCGATTTACACGCGTTTTCCCTTGACCAAATTTTGACCGTATCACCCTTTAGGTACGGTGTGGAAACCATTTTGCTTAAATTTACCTCGCTATCCGGTTTTCTAAATATAGTTTACATCCTAATTGAAAACTACGATTCAATTTTCTCCGAATTCTGATTTCACTCGTTACCGTATGCCTCACAAAATACTGGTATATACGGTCACCGTTATTCTGAAGAAGAATGGCCGGGCCATATGCCACAGGGTTTGCCGCATTTGCCGGAAATTCACTGATAATCCAAATTTGAACAATCGCACTACATAATTCAATCGGTAATCCGGACCGAAATCTGTTCCAGTAACATTCGCTTGCTTTTGGCATTGGCCAAGGAACCGAGTTGGAGGTTCGGTGAACCTGGGTCAAATAATTCTGCTCCGGCTTCGGCCAAATAATTTTATTTCCATTAAATTCGAAGGGGTCCCGTTTGGTGGTTAAATTTCACTAATGCGAGAAAACCGGAAGTCCCTTGCAGCTGCGAAACTGCGAAAGGCGCTCCCTATAGTTTATATCCTGGCAATTACAAACGTTTTAGGGGAAACTTCCCGCGCCGGGACCAGGACAACGGCATCAGGGCCAAGCCAGTCAGTTTAGCAAAGCCACGCATTGCGGTTTTGATTCTGATAAATTACACATTCGCGCTCGCCATACATTAGGCATGCATGTTTATCTATGTACGTCCGATGGGTTTTCCCGCACTTAATGCTACTGGACGATGTTGAAACCATAATAAGTGATGGGGAACGCGCGTTTTGCCAAATCACCAACCAAGTGGAGTCCAAATTTAGGCTAGGAGCAAGCTGTTTGCTAAACAGACCGTTGATTTTAGCTCAGCTTAGCTTGAAAATAATGAGTTTGGATTCAAAACTGCTTAGTCGAGACTAAAATCACTAATTATCTTAACATCAACTCGCAATCCTCTTCGGGGGAATAAATTTTTCACCTCACAGTTGATGTCTTACTATTTTAAAACATCTGAATGTATAAAAAAATGGTTTTTTTTGTCAGTAACCCGAGAACAAATCGATAAAATGAAACTAAATATAGCAAAGCATGGTTTTTTTTTATTTTGCATATCTCGAGAAAAAACTAGCAAATGGAGCTAAATTTCACTTGGAAGCGTTTTTGGATACAAAAAATGATTCTTTGAATAATTGAGATACCTCCATTTTTCAAGTGAGGGGATAGGAACGGAGAACCCCTCTACTCATACTATTTTTGGCATAACTCGAGAACTAATCAAACAAATGTAATTTGGTATGATAGGTTGTTAAGGTTGTTATTTGAGACCCCTCTTTTCTTCTTTCGTGCAGAAGTCACGCTTTATGAGACCAGTGGGGGGCAAACCGGGCAATCTGGCAACCTTATTCTACCCATATCCTTTTCAAAGGTAAGCGGCTTTGGCGTAGTGGTTAGAGTTCAAGTCATCTACGCCTAGAGTTCATGAGATCGAATCCCGGTCATGACATAGGTACATAGTACACTTTCTGTGGTCTGGTGGATTTAGCATTTGTAAGATGCTAGCCATCATTACTTCGAAAGATGTGCGCTTAGAGTTAAAGTAACAAGATGTCTTCAAAGAAACTCGAAGTTTCACTAAGATCCTATGTGTGTGTGTTCGTTTTAAAAAAAGATGGGAGATCACATTCTTTCTCCAAGTACCTATATACTTTTCACCCGTATGCCAGAATTAAAATTTACAATATTAATCAAATGGTGGTTAACTTATCTTAAAAACTAAAAATAATTTAATATGAAAATGTGTCAGTGTTCGAAGTAAATGGAGGCTATTTTCATAAGATTATTTTCGTCAACTATTTGGTTAGCTCAGAACTTGATTTCTCAGGAAATTTGATGAAAATTCCTCAGAATATTCGAGTTGTTTCACGGTTTCTTTTATTGGACCTTTTGAAATAAAAATCGACATCTCTAAAAATTTTCCACATTATAGAGGAGACTCTTCCCTTATCCAACGCACTATTCAGGAAACAAAATCGATCGAGTGGTCTAGAAAAATAAAATTCGAACAAAATACACAAGCAAAATTTTCAAGTTATCGCCAACGGTTTTTCCTAAGAACTTTAAGTTTTACATTTTTGAGCATAAATGTATATGGGTTCCTTAAAAAATAAATATGTAATAACTCCCAAAATTTTAGTAGAAATTATATGAATAAAATTTCGAAGAAAGTTTGAAAACTCACAAATAAATTATCTAAAGTCAGCCTTGAAATTAACTGACAACACTGTAGCAAATTAGGTTTATAGACTTCCAGACTTTTGACTTTTCATCCAAACAATTCCAGACTTTTAGGTTAGGACATAAATTGTTGCGAGAAATTATGAAAATTTAGTTCGGTCATGGCGTAATGCGACAGGAAATGATTAGAAATTTATGAATTATGAATTCAGAAGTGTTTGAAACCTATTCATAATGGCAAATGCTTGGAAGATGTAGGGGAAAGTCGGGTAAGACGGACACTTTCAATATTTCGCAAATAAAAGGTTTGGCACAAATCTTATGATGGAAATGTGTTTGCCCAAGTGTATCAACACTTTCGAGACCCTTTGTTTATTTATAGCAAGCAAGGTCCCATAGTAGTAAACAATACAAACAAAAACTTTGAGGATCCATTATTTGATGTAATTTTCTCTCCTCATAGAATAGTTCATAACTCGCAAAATTTCCGAAAATCTCAACCGTTTTCAAAGGTAGAGTGTTTATTAGGCTTCTTTTAAACCATCTGGAGGAAAATCAGCGAATTTCGGCCAAAGGGCTTGAACAACAAACTTTTTGGAAAAAAAGTTGCTAAGGCGGGTAAGACGGACACCTCAAGGTCGGATAAAACGGACACATCAGTTTCTCCAGGTATTTTAAAATTTTCATCGATTTGATCCTTCATATGCCTTCAAAAGACCTTAGCAAGAGCAATTGTCGGTCGAAAAGCACTCACCATTTCAAACAGGCCATAAAAACTGTAAAAATGGGATCTCTGGTGAAGAAAGCCACTATTAAATATGGAATTCCGAAACCACACTGTTTCGCTTCTGGACTCGGACCAGTTGGTTCCATTTTGGTTAAAAAACTTTTTAAAATACTTAACTCACAAAAATATCTTTTTTTACAGCAATTTTCGTGGCAAAATGTACCTTTTCTGAGCAGTGTCCGTTTTACCCGACCATTTTTGAAAAGTGTAATTTGCAAGCAGGTGTATAAAGCATGTATATAAAAACCGTCTTGGTGAAGGAAATTTACTTATTCCAACGGTTAATGCGATAGCAAACAACCTAAACTGCCCATCTGCACGATAACTGCGATGAAAAAAGCAATATCTGATTTTCTATTGTGATTCTACCTTAGGATGTCCGTCTTACCCGACTTTCCCCTATGTTAAATTGAGAGTCAGGCAGAGCACGTGACTGATAGTGACAGAAACATACGATTATTGGATATCTGCAACATTGAGATCTGGTGACCGAATAAAAAGGTCACCACCTTCAAAACTTAGCTATCCAGCCATTTCCAGACTTTTCCAAAATACAGTTGACAACCCTGCTGGCCAAACGGCTGACAGCCAAAGCAGTGTTTTTTTAAGTACAGTACATTTCCGACGGCCGGGAGAAGGACTCTCGGGATCTGTAACCAGGATTGGCCAGGATTGCTCCAGATGGAGGATTAGGCCGAATCGGAGATTGGAAGAAGCTGTTTGCCGAGAGGGTTACTCTCGCGATGTGGAGCTACGCTGCGATCAGTACGCGTGAGCTCATCCAAGCCTACAGTACGATTTTTCTGTGGCTTTGGAGATGTTTTGGGCGACGGTTAGTTGCCAGCAACTTCAGCGTTGCTCTCCGGCTTTTTGGAGCGCTCGTAGCGTTGAAGCAGCGGAACGAAAGTCTATATAAAACTGAAAGTCGAGAGGATTATTCTCGTTGAGACCACATTGTGCAATCAGGAGTAGGTATTTGAATAAAAAAAAATTCCGTGATTTTTCAAGACTCCTCCCTCTTTGCAGAGGGAAGCTGAGAATGAGAAAGAGAGATTATGACATGACTCGAGAACTTTTAATCTTCTATGATGATTTGAGATCCCTACGCTCTTATGTAATTTTCAATACATAATTTTTGGGCTTATAAAAAAAAATTAAAACAAACAAAAACATGTTCCTAATTTCAGATTTTAAACATTGAATGAAAAATAAATTTCAGAGCATGTTTCCATATTAGAAAAACATGTTTGAGAGCCACTGCTACTTATGCAGGGCGGTATTTAAAATGCTCGATCAGTGGGACATCCGGCATGTGTATTCGGAGATTCTATTTTCCAAATGTGTGTAGCCCATAGATTTGGTGCCACTTTTCCATATTGTGTGTCTGATCGCAATAAACAACTAACCTACACTTTTTCCGGATGCCTCATCTGCCATATATGCTAATGATGACAATGCTTTGCCACCGCTGAAATATTATTTTAGGAGCGCAGCTGTATGAAATAAATGGTTTGTGAGTTGCGTTAAATTCCGACCTACATCAACAAGTAATGACGTTGCATTTCGCATCGAATGGGCTGAAATTATGTTAATGTAGTTGGAATTTGTAATGCTATGGCGGGGTTCCGATTTCTGCGGAATAGAAAACGCTCTCGATTTTGGGAGTTTCGCGGAATGGGTTTTAAACTCTATCTTTTCGATCCAACCCGATGATGCGTAACGACTTCAAACAGTGATAAATGTTTCGAATCGCCGTTACTGATTTACTGACTTTTCGAAACTAATTTTCGATTCATTACTCATTGAATCATAATGATCAAAATGTATAGAGTTGAGTATTTGATTTACTGTATATAAAACTCCGCATTCTTAATCTTAAATTCACAATTATTTGTATTTATTTGTTTTTAAAATACCTTCTGAATTTAAGAGATTTGGAGTTTCGATTAACGAATATGAAGTACGCTGTATATAGTTTCAAAAATCATCGAAATTTATTCAACGTCAATATATTCATCGAATTCATTTCCTTGCAAAATGGCGAAAATAAAACCTAACTTTATGAAGCATAAAATCACCGTTAGCTATGTTTTTAATTAGATTATCGGCTTAATATTTATGTGAAATTGGTGTCCTTTTTAGTAAGAACATTTCAAAATGATGAAATTTTTTTAAGGTGGATAGAAGGTTAGAAGCAATGTAAAATGTAGAAAATTAACGATTAGAATTTCATTTAGAAGCATTTTCATTGCACACCAAACCTAACGTTTCAAAATTTTCACTTATTTATGTAATTTCTAAAACTAATTTCTATATTTTGAATTCTTTTCAACCGTCAATTCGAATCAGTACAAGCAGCTCATAGCATCTGTCGGAAATTTTTGGAAGCCTTGAAAGCAGTAGCGCTATCTGTGTTTAGTTACCCGAATACATTTTAAAGCACGCAGCCATTCATGTAAACAGTGCAAGTGCAGTCTTCAACGGTTCTTAACCTGTTTGTATAGGTTTGTATCTGTACGTGAGAGAAAGAAGTGCATGCACATATCAGTGCGAGAGAACTGCTTCTCTCAATTTTGTTCTCGCTGTTTCATTCATGAAACTGTCAGTCAACACAACAGAAAGTCTGTTCAATGAAGTCTGGTCGAAATTCGAAATAGGTCGAAACAAGTAGAAATGAAGTCTGTTCAATATAGTCTTTTCAATGAAGTCTAGTCGAAATAGGTGGAAACTAAAGCCCTTAAATCAAAGTGCGGCAGACTGTCACCGCGGAATTCCAATCGAACTTTCAAAAGTCGTTCCAATCGAGCATAACCATTTTTACCATTTCAAATTCGTGGGAAGTGTTGTAATCTGTGTGAATGTGACTTTCAA
Source organism: Uranotaenia lowii (assembly GCF_029784155.1). Lineage (NCBI taxonomy): Eukaryota > Metazoa > Arthropoda > Insecta > Diptera > Culicidae > Uranotaenia > Uranotaenia lowii. The sequence continues at coordinate 287,394,977 of NC_073693.1, read as the reverse complement.
TTTTTAAATTGAAATAAATCAAGAATGCAAAGAAAATTCATTGGAGCAAAACGGAAAGAAGCACTTCATTTTTATTTTAACAATTGACACAACGGAGAACTAATTAAATAATATTCACAAAACGAAAATCAACTTCACAATCTGCGATACAGCTGCACATCAACAAGAAGTCATTCGAATGTTTACGTTATTGGCAGTGTTGAAAGATTACAGAAGCTTTTTCAGTGCTGCCAAATCGGTGAGAAATTCAGTCTACTGCATTTTTACTGTTGATTTACAGTTGATCACCTGTCTTTTTCCAACTGATTTCGAACAATTCCTACCAGACCGATTTCAACTCAGCTCATTGAACAACGACCTGACTAATTACGACCAAAACAATGGCTCATTGAACAAATACAAGTTGACAGAACCCAGTGGAAACCAATTTCTACCTACGATTGAACGAAACTATTGAAAAACGACCTGACAATTGTAGCGTAACATTTAAAAAGGGCGAAACTAGCAGTTAGCTCGAAACGAGAAAAACGCGTTTGAAAATTCGGAACACCTATTCAAATCCTATTTATAAAATCGACCACTTTTTGTTCAACAAAATCAAGAAATGTGCATTATATTCTCTTATTGTTCGATGGTTATCAAGAACTTTAACTTTTTTCACGTAATTTCAGAGATTTTCGAGTTTCGCCCTATTATTGTTTTCGATTTTAGTTACGCCTGCAAGTTTCGCCCAATTGATCGGCCGTTTTTGTTTTGGTTTTGAAGTTACGCCCATTCATCCTACACGCAAAATCTAATTAGGCCGTTTTGTCACACACGGTCAACTCAGTTACGCCTTTTGGCTCTACACGAATAGAAAAATTCACTCCATTTTGAATAGGCGTAACTTCACGTTCCAACGAAAATGCATCAACAGGAAGTTTCGCCCAATTGAATTTTATCAATTTTTTGAAAGTTTTAAGTAATTTTAAGATGAAACCGCGTTTGATAGGTAAAGTGCAACCGCGTGCATCCGGAATGACCGTTAACTCGATTTGTTTACATTTGGCAGTTTCGCCCTTTTGAAATTTTACGCTAGAATTGCTTAAACCGAAACATCGGCTGTTTTAACAACTACACTACGAGAACAGAAACCAATTTCTGCCTACGATTTAACGAAGCTAGAGTGTCTAGGATCAAAGCAGTCTACAGTAATCAAACAATAATTTGATTCAGTTGCTCAAAAAATTAATCATCAAAAGTTCATTTAGACATTTTCCACACTGATGTACTGCGGAAATCAGGTGGCAAAAAATCGGAAAAGTGATTATCAATATTTTTTTTTTCGTATTTTTCATGGAAAGTACCCGAATAGCCAAGACCATGGTATTAATATAAACGAACAATGATTTTCAACTTAACGATTAACATCATCCTTATTTCAAAATCCAAGTCGAGCACTTAATACATAGAAAACACCATAGTCTTTAAGGTAACCGTGAAATATGAAGATAGTTTATGATATTTTATCGTATCCAAATAAAGGGGTATCACCGTATGACAGTGTTATTATTGTGAATTTTAATGTTACAATGTTTTTCATGGTAAAATGAAGATCCGGATGATGGTAAACTTTAGCTCTTTTCACACTTTCATAATTTTTCGTGTAGAGAAAATTTTTCATAACCGCGCGCCATTTTGTCATATGATTTCTTGTTACTTGCAGCAGACTTATAAAATTAAGGTGACCGAAATTCCTGTGGTAACGGTGAGTATGGTTATTGTGAGTATACGACTTTAATGATAAGAAATTAATTTGATTTTTTTTTTCCAGAGGCAGATGCAAGAGCAAAGGAAAGACCCGAGGTAAGCTGAAAAATGAAAATCCGGCTTCAACAACGGCACCGATTACGTGCGCTTCCGGCAGATGGGGATCTAGTTTTGAGCAAGGTCTGCATCCAGGTGGTTAACAAGACTCCGCGACTGTTTCTGGACGAAACCATCCCGGGGCTGGAGAAGATGGACCAGATGGAGATGTGCCGGAGTCGTGGTTGCGCAGAAGGAGCCCCACCAGTACGCAGTACAAAATTAAAAACAAATAAAGTGTTTAAGTGAGTGTACATCATAGTGAACTAAGAAACAATTTTTTTTAATAAAAATGTTGAAGTCAAGTACAAAAATATCTTTTTTAACATTTTTTTGGGAAAGAAATCTAAAAAATCTAATTCGAACCATGAAATTTCACGGTCACGAGAGCTTTTCACATATTATGAATAAACATTGAAGTTCATTGTGCTTCATCATCGTTTAAACCATGAAAATTCTATGAAAAAAGATGAATGTTACAGTTTCCTCAAAAAGAACTGGAAGATGTAATAATCATAAACTTCATATTTTTGTGTTCTAAAATGTATGGAAGAAAGTTTATTTTTTCATTGTTAAGTTGCTTAACAACCCCCTTTTTTCATGGTAAATTTTGGCAAAACCATAAATTTCACTGTCCAAAAATATGAATTTCACACTATATTCAAGGTTTCATGAACCATGATTCGCATAGTATAAACCATAAAATTCATGGTTAAGTGAAAATGAAATTTATGGTCTTTTCACAATGTTTTTCTTTTCGGGTAGACACTAAGACTTAGACTTAGACTTAGAGAAATTAAAATTTTAAAGCTATAGGTCGGGGTTTTGATAAATAAAGATTAAAAGTGAAAAAAAATTATAATTTTTTGAAAAAAAATTAAAAATCTTATTTAGAAACGCTAGTAACAATAATAACATATACTTCAAACATTGGAGTTCAAAGTAAAGACAATGAAGACAAAGCATGAAGAAAGAACAATCTATTAGTTTCAACCAGTTTCGATCATAACAATTTAAGCAAACATAATATTGAAAAATTATTTTCGTTAATTCCAAAAGTCTTAATTCCAACTTATTTACTTACTTACTTACTTACTTACTTACTTACTTACTTACTTACTTACTTACTCACTTACTTACTTACTTACTTACTTACTTACGTACTTACTTACCTACTCACTTACTTACATACTTACTTACTTGCTTACTTACTTGCTTGCTTACTTACTTACTTACATACTTACTTACTTACTTACTTACTTACTTACTTACTTACTTACTTACTTACTTACTTACTTACTTACTTACTTACTTACTTACTTACTTACTTACTTACTTACTTACTTACTTACTTACTTACTTACTTACTTACTTACTTACTTACTTACTTACTTACTTACTTACTTACTTACTTACTTACTTACTTACTTACTTACTTACTTACTTACTTACTTACTTACTTACTTACTACTTACTTACTTACTACTTACTTACTTACTTACTTACTTACTTACTTACTTACTTACTTACTTACTTACTTACTTACTTACTTACTTACTTACTTACTTACTTACTTACTTACTTACTTACTTACTTACTTACTTACTTACTTACTTACTTACTTACTTACTTACTTACTTACTTACTTACTTACTTACTTACTTACTTACTTACTTACTTACTTACTTACTTACTTACTTACTTACTTACTTACTAACTTACTTACTTACTTACTTACTTACTTACTTACTTACTTACTTTCTTACTTACTTACTTACTTACTTACTTCTTACTTTCTTACTTACTTACTTACTTACTTACTTACTTACTTACTTACTTACTTACTTACTTACTTACTTATTTACTTATTTACTTACTTACTTACTTACTTACTTATTTACTTACTTACTTACTTACTAACATACTTACTTACTTACTTATTAATTTCTTACTTACTTACTTATTTACTTTCTAACTAACTTACCTTCTTTTGCAATTTTTTTTTTGAAATTTTTTTCATAGTTGTCATTTTTTTAATTTTTGTCGTTTTAGAATCAAATTTAAATATTTCCAATGTAGCTTAAATAAAGTTTCCGAAATTATGTCAGTAAATTTAACAAGATTAATACTCGCTTCGAGTTTTTTAAACCTTTGAAAATTTGGACATAAAAGCTTAGTTTCGATTTTCCCATCATATCCCTCCCCAAAAATAATTTAAAAGTAAGAAAATTCGGAAAATCCTAAGCATAAGCGCTTTCAGGCATCCTAGAATGCCTATTTCTCGTGAAAATGAAAGTGAAACTAAAATTTCGTCAATAACTCAACAGAGCGACGGAATGAAGTATTGTAACATGGTGCAATCATTGGAAAATGGCTGGGGTGTCAATCGAACTGGTCTCGTTATTTAAAACCTCCTAGAAATGTTATTATTCAAATTCCCTCGCCATGGTGAAAAAAACTTTGGTACCATCAAGACGCCATTCACCGCCCAGACACCATTTACCGCCCAAAATCACCCTTTTGTGTGTATTTTGAAAAAACTGGGATGTTTTCTCCAAATATAAGACCTGTGTTCTGTGTCGGCATCATTGTTCGACCATTTCACTGAAAAAACATCACTTACGGCGCGTTCGTAAATTGATTTTTTTGGGTGATGCATCAGTCGATTGATTTGTTTGGTAGATGTCAAATCACTTTCCATATGCTTTTGCATACGTTTGTTTGGAATTTACGAACGCCAGCATCGATAAAAAAAATCACTTCGATAGAAAAAATCAATTTACGAACACGCCGTTAATTATGCTAACTATAGCCAGAAATAAAATATTTGGTTTTTCGTTTCCGGTCAAATTATTGAATTCGACGCTTGTTAGCGAACTAACCATTACTGTACTCCTAGGGCAAAAAGGGTTTTTGTTTACTAGATAGTACCTATTGGACCTGAAACCGACTTGAAACGATAGTTTTATTTTCGTAGAATAGATTTGCACCAAAAAATTTTCGATTTTTTCAATAGTTGTTGTTTTTTGAAGCGTTTTGTGATGGGCGGTAATTGGTGTATCAAAAAAAGTGTGGGTTCCTAATGACCGGTCACGCACGATTTCTTTGTTTTTAACGCATGTATTGTGTCAAATGTGTAAATTGTAAGAAGCATTTAGTTTGATTATGTTAGAAAATAATGTTTTATCGCTGAAAGAAACCGGTTACTTGAGGTTGTTTGCCGGAAATCATCATTTTGTCAGTCAACGCACTTTGTTAAAATTTGTACAAAATTTGCGGAAAAAATTTCACAAAATGTATCCTCTAAAGAGCCAAAATATGGTTTTGACAGCTCGTTGTATGGAAAATACTAAAAAGAACAGTTTCCGTGTTGTTTAGATAGTTTTTACTTATGAAAACTTTATCGATACCCGAAAAAGTCGAGTGGGCGGTAATAGGGCCAGTTGAACACCCCAAAGTTTAGTTAATTATTTTGAAAAGCGTACATTTTTCGCATTCCACTAAATTTTTTATTTAAAGTAGAACAGTTTTGGGATGTATTAGAAAAGAAAGCGAATAAAAATCTGCCGTCGTTTTTTTATTACACATGATTGAAGTTGAAAAACCGCTCTGGGCGGTGAATGGCGTCTTGATGGTAATCTGGGTGTCTGGTTTCAGAGTATTTGATCGGTGTAGTTTCGTTAATGACAAAATTATGGGATGAGAAAAAGGTTTTTCGGTTCAAACACAAAATCGAAATGGAACAAAATATTTCACGATCATTCAAATCATATCTGTAAGCTCCATAACACGGTATTACATATTTGAATGAAACAAGCGTGCGACAATTTACATGACGTTTAAAATGATGAATATTGTTTTCAGTTCTTTTATTTTTAATATTTTTCGGAACCTGAATACCTAACTATTGCTATTTTCGACGCCCATGGCAAATTTTGAAAGAACTATTTGTTGGTATTGGTGTAGCACTCGTTCTATGCGCAAACGAAAGAGCGACGAGAGAGAGCGTTTGGTGAGAGATCTTTACCCTTTGCTTCGAAAATCAACCAGCCAGCCAGACAGAAGTATGGGTATTGGTTTCCTCATTCATTCATTCGGTCTTAATCATTTGGCAACTCTCGGCCACGGTCGTTGTTCGTCGTTCGTCGTGCGTTCGTACTGTTCGAAAAATGCAGTGAAAAGTGGACATATTCTTCCGGAACGGTTCAAAAACTGTCGCAAACGTTTCCGTTGCTCGAATACGTTCGGAATTTGCTAATGACTGGTGGAATTGTGCATGAAAAAGTGACGAAAATGGCGTTTTTCTCCTGTGTCTAGCCCCAGGAATCAGGTTCTTTTTTGTGTTTTTTTTTTCATTCATTTCTTCATCCAACGAATGGTACTTGACGAGGTGGTAGTGTGAAATTTTCCTTCTCGCTCTTTGCGTGTATGCTTGCTTCCTCGATAAGCTGAGTGGCCTGGCAAGCAGGGAACCTATTTAGGAGAGCCGCCAACTGCCACCAGCCAGCTAGGAAGAGAGAGCGTTCAGTTAGGGAAGTCCCGGTTGTGCAAGTGAGACGAGGCATCATAGAATTCAAACCATGAAGCGCGGGTTGCTTGATTCTTGAACTCGCACGGAAAAGTGTGAATGGATGTGTAAAGTTTTATTATGGTTTGATGTTTCTCTCTCCCATATCTATCTGTCTCTCTCACGTTTGGAGCAAAGCTGAAAAAAGGTGATCGAATCGAATCGAATCTCTTCTGGACGTCGATTCTGTGTGAAATTTTATTTGAACGCAAACTACAGCAGTGATGAATGAATTTGTGAAATTGTGTTCAGGTACGGTTTAGAATATGCCCGGAATATAAATGGAATAGTCTTGTTTAATCGTCGTAAACTGGAGGCAAAAGGTAAGCACACTTGTTCAGTTATTTGATACTACAAAATATCATTGAAAAAAAAAACATCAAATGATCAAAAATATTCTATGAAAATGACATAAATTTGTGTCTTACTGATAACCTTTTATTGAACCTAGCCAAAGGCTAGAGAAATCGTTTACAATTTCCAATTGTTTAAAGGAAACCACTCAACTAAAGCAGATTTTTGTGCGAGTTTTATAATAGTACAAACTTAGCTTCTCTAATTTAATTACATTCCGAAGTAAGATACACTCTGGTTTCATAAATAAGTTAATATCTACCATAGTTTGACGAACCTAATACATATGTATTGCCGAACTCTTCAAAATATGGCAAGTTGGCAAGCCTCAAATTTGAGTAGAAATGATTTTTAAAATGAATTCGAGCTATGAATTTTATTTTTGGGAATGCTCATTTCAATAAAGAATCAAATTTTTTATATGGGTCATTCCATACTGAATGACCATGAAAATGTATCGACCCTCTTTGGTTTGGCCTTAAATCAGTAAGATGGTGTTTGTGGCTCCCATTCGGAGGGGAGTGGTCCGATTAACAAAAAAATTTGGATTTTTTTCTTATTTACATCGAAAAAAGTCATTATACTGATTTAGGGCCAAATCGGAGAGGGTCCATGCTTGATCATGGTCACTTGACTTGGTATGAAATGACCCATATGTTAATATTTATTTCTTTACATGGTTTTCCGTCGCACGACATAACCTGATGAACAACATTCCTTCAATTAACTCGATCCATGGCAACCGTTCTCTAACTTCAACGGGCATCCCACATACGCCAGATCGCGCTCCACTTGATCTAACTACCTTGCTCGTTGCTCCCCTGCTCGTCTCGTTCCTACCGTATTGGCAGCGAACACCTGTTTTGCGTCCGGCATTCTCGCAACATGTCCTGCCCAGCGTATCCTCCCAGCCTTCGCTACTTTCTGGATACTGGGTTCGCCCTAGAGTCGTGGTTCATCCTTCGCCTCCACACTCCGTTCATAGGTATTGTTAACTGGACTAGTACCATGCTGATAGATAGAACCATTTATGCAAGCTTGGAGGACTTAAGATCAGTGCCACTCCAACTAAGGGATGTCCCCAAGGTAGGGTTCTCTATCACCATTGTTGTGGTCATTGATCGTGGACGACCTCCTAAACAAACTTGTATCTATGGGATTCGAAGTTATTGGCTTTGCAGACGACGTAGTTATAATAGTGCGGGGAAAATATGAGATCGTGTTGTCAACAGAATGCAATTTGCACAGGGAAGGTAAGCGCAGGGAAGAGGGACTGAAATAAACCCTTCCATTGTCCATTGTGATAGCATTCACTTATAGATGAAAAATTGCACTAAAACCTCTAACATTAGACGGGGAAGTGTTCGAATTCGTATAACAGTTGAAATATTTAGACATTATACTAGATTAGAAGGTATCATGGAATCCGCAGATAGAGCATGTAATAGCTAAAGCTACATATGCTCTGTGGGTCTGCCTTGAAAGAGTAGGAAAAAAATGGGGAAAATTACCTATTGGATATTTACAGTCAGGAAAAGACCCAAAATCTCTTTAGTATGGTGGACTAAAACTACGGCAAGCTACGGCTCGGAAGAAACTAGCGAAGCTTCAAAGAAAAGCAACCCTAGCTATAACTGGCGCCATGCGAAGCACATCAAACGATGCTCTAAATGCACTACTAAATATTCTCCCACTACATCAATTTATCGAGTTGGAAGCAGAACGTAGGACCTTGAGACTCTCCAAAAACAACTCTTTATTAGGGGGATCTTACAGGATACCTAAAAATCCTGAAGATATTTAAAATAAACTCACTTATTCTAAAGAACTATAACTGGATGGACCCCGTTTTCAATCTTGACGTACCATACGAAGGACCTATCAACGATAGCGACGTGTGGCAATCAGGTAGGCCTGTGGTTCCTTCCGGATAGGTAGAATTCTTTATTGATAGGTCAAAAATGGATAAATGATAGAACTGGGTGTTCGGACCTAGACTCCTATGGGGAACTGATCAACACTATTCCAAGCAGAAGTTCAAGCAATTTTAGAATTCACTTTAGCCTGTTTGAAAAGAGGATACAGGTATATATTCTCTGATAGTAAGGCCGCTCTTCGATAACTAAGTTCGTTCACATGTTAATGTTACTCCAATGTATTGTTACACTAATGCCATATTCGTTTTCATCTGGTGGAAAGATGGTTGTGCACCAACTGCTGTCATCTTCATATAAAAAAAACGTTTTGACAGCACTTGGTGCACTACCGGTGCACCACCAGGATGAAAACGAATATGGCATAAGATACATAAGATACAACGTATATTTATTCTGGGTTCCAAGCCATTGCGGTATCCTAAGGAGTAGGGAACCAAGAAGCAGACCGGATAGCTAGGAAAGGATCTCAAGGCCTTTAAATTAGACCTGAACCTTTCTGCGGAGTATCGAGGAGTGCCTTGAATATAGAACTCAAGAACTGTGACAGCAATCTCTACGAAAGTCGGGAGAACCAAGCATGTCCGATGGAAAAAACAGTTGGCACCGGTAACATCGAAGTGAAGACTGCAAATAAATAGGTCATATTATATGCAGATGTTTTGAGATATATGAGAGGAGTTCTCAGGGTGGTCGCTTTAAGAAAAATGGCCAGGAAGTTAAAAGTTCTCATGCTGCGTAAGAAGACACCGCTATACAATAATAAGGTACTCAAAAGGGAAGTCTTGGAGGACCAAGTACAGAACATGTTCTCAGGAAAAGAGTTGGTGACCCCGATGGTCGTTACCTTGACTAGGTAACGCAAGTAGCAAGGCTCCGTACATCAGTGAACGGTTAAATAAATATGGGATTATGGATTTACTGGATTACCGACTACGAGAAGTGCGGGATGCTCCGACTTCCAGTATGTGCTAACACAACTATCGCCGTCATCGAAAGCAGGTACGAGTTCATTAACCCTAAAAGGTAAATAGTTTATTTTCCTAGTATTCCGTCTAACGATATAACTTGACGAACCTACCTACCTACCTAAGGGTCCGGCGCCGATTGACCGACGCATAGGGCTACGATAAAAGATCTCCACTGCTGGCGATCCGGAGCCAGCGTCTTCACTTGCTGCCAGCCAAGGTTTTCATCAACTGTGCGGATTTCAGCGGCTAGACTTCGCCGCCACGAGCTTTTGGGCCTGCCTCTTCTTCGATGCCCTTCTGGATTCCAGTCAAGCGCCTCTCTGCAAATCTCCTTTTCATCTTTTCGCAGCGTGTGCTCCACTTACGTTCCCGAATCTCGATTTCTAGCGCCTTTTGATGACACCGGCGATGAAGTTCAACGTTTGAGATCCAGTTGCCAGGCCACCAAGCGCGGATGATGTTCCGCAGGCAGCGATTCACAAAAACTTGCAGTTTTCGCGTCGTCACCGCATATGTGCACCAAGTTTCACACCCGTACAGCAATACGGATTTGACGTTTGAGTTGAAGATTCGGATCTTAGTTCGTAGAGAGATCTGGCGTGAGCGCCAGATGTTTCGGAGACTCGCAAACGCAAATCGGGCTTTTCTGATCCGGGTTTCGATGTCCTTCTTGGTACCACCATCAGCACTGGAAGCACTCCACTGTCTCAACCTGTTGTCCAGCTACCACGAAATTGGAACGATTTTCTGTGTTGATTTCCATCGACTTGGTCTTTCCGACATTGATTTTGAGACCTGCTGCCTTGGAGCTTTCGGTGAGGTCGTCGAGTTTGCTCTGCATGTCTTGTTGTGTTTCGGTGAGCAAAACAATATCGTCTGCCAGGTCAAGGTCGTTCAGTTGCTCAATTGATGAAGGGTTCCACGGCAATCCTCGGTTTGGTCTACATTCAATCGATCCAGTCAAGATCTCATCCATTACGATGAGAAAAAGCAGCGGTGACAAAATACATCCTTGTCTCACTTCAGCAGTTACCGGGATTGCTTCGGACAAGACACCATCGTGCAAGACCTTGCACGAAAATGCCTCGTACTGTGCTTCGATGAGATGGACTAGTTTCTCTGGGACCCCTCGTCGTCTAAGAGCAGCCCAGATGTTTTCGTGGTTCAGTCGGTCAAATGCTTTTTCGAAATCAACGAACACCAGCAGAAGAGAGTCCTGGAATTCGTTGATTTGTTCCAGTATTATTCGTAGCGTTGTGATGTGGTCCACACATGATCGTCCGGATCGGAATCCAGCTTGTTGCCGTCGGAGTGTAGCGTCGATTTTCTCCTGGATCCTGTTCAGGATCACTTGACGAACATAATTCCTAAAACTCACTCGATCCATGGCAACCGTTCTCCAATTTCTCGGACATCCCACATTCGCCAGATCACGCTCTACTTGGTCTAACCACCCCGATCGTTGCGCCCCTGCTAGTCTTGTTCCTACCGGACTCGTAGCGAACACCTGTTTTGCAGGATAGTCGTCCGGTATTCTCGCAACATGTCCTGTCCAGCGTATCCGGCCAGCCTTCACCACCTTCTGGATACTGGGTTCGCCGTAGAGTCGAGCGAGCTAGTGGTTCATCTTTCGCCTCCTCACAAAGATATATAGATGGTACCTAAACACGGCTATCGAGATCCGGATTTAAGTTATCACAACGTCATAGGACTTTCGAGTATATGATATCCGACCATACTATCGAAACAACAAATGTAAGACTTCTGCGTTGTGGATCACGGGGAAACGTTGCATGCAAGGTAGGATAACGTAATCGATGGGGAAAATTCCAGTACTATAGTCCTCTAATTGTGAAACTTGATTATCTCCCGATGGATCTCGTAGAATGAAATCCTACTGGTAGAGCTGGATATGCCAGGAGTCGTCCACGGTTGCTAGTTGATCCAGAGTAGGGGTGGTCGTGATCGCTAGCCGTGCCTAAGAATACATTTAACAAAAAGATTTTACCACCTGGCTAAATCAGTTATAAAAAATAGCTGAAATCGTCAGCCGCATATATTCAGGTTCGACTTCATATTTTTCAAACAAGTGGTGTCCGAAATGTGGTGTCGGAGTAATTTGAGATATTTGTGGTCAAGTTCCAGATTGTGGTAAACTAAGTTCTTTGGGCTCGGTTTCAATGTGTTGAAACAATAGCTTCTGCTGAAAATTTTATATTTACACTTCTTCATATCGCAGCATGTTCTGTATTCAAGGCTTCATCGCATCAATTTAAAAATGAAAGAAATGTTGTTTTTACAGAACATAAAGGGTCCTAGGTGAGAACCTTAGGGTATTCTAGATTCCGAAGCTATGAGCTTAGAGTGATTTCTCAAGATACTCTCAGCTATTCATACTGACCGAGTACAGTAGTAGTCTGGAACAAAAGTTCTCTCGATTTGAAACCTACCAAATCTGCTCCAAATTTTGGACCAGTAACCAAGACTATATGCCAATAATGGTAGCAAACATCCCACCAGATACGTCCAGGCCTACGCGTCTAAACCCGCACTACGACGTCGCCAAAGTGTGTACCGTGTAATGCACAGCTCCACACGTTTCCCCACATTTTACTAATGGAAAGCAAACGATTTAAAGAAAAAAGATGACGATGTAGGCTGCTGCTCCATCCATTGAGGTAATATGTTTGCTCATTCGCTTGCAAACTGTCAGCAGCCAGGCTCTCGGTCACAAAGAGAAGCGACCGTCGAACGTGAACGGACGGATTTTTTCGACGTAGACCGGGAACGGAGTGAATCTGTGCTGTCTTGAAGGATATTTTTTTCCGAAATTAACGCGACTGTTGTGAAAGTTTCATTTCCATCAGTTTTGCTGAAGGAAAATTTTTCTACGAAAGCTGCGAAATCAAGGAGGATTATAATGGTTTGTGATTGTGGGTGACAGATAATCGATTCGAAAAGTGGCTAATTTGGAGTGTAATCTGTGAAGCCTCAGTGAGAACGAATCCTTTCGGGGGAGATGTTTCCTTGAGGATAGATCTCGAAAAAGACAGCTGTCAGATTGCGAAGGCTGAAAAATCAATGAAGAATAATTAATCGGCAGCAATTAGGGAAAACGTCAGAATCGAATCCTAGAGCCCGTAGAGCCGAGCTGCTGCCATTCGGTTGGGAGTGTGTGCTTGCTGAAACTCGCCAAGAGCATCGTTTGCAGCTCCGGAGAATGTGATGTGTGTAAAGTAGCGTGCAATGAGCTGTGTTTTTTTCTGTTTGTTTTGCCTTTCCCTATCCCTAAACGATACGGAAAGTTCGTTCTCCCAGGGATTCTCTACGACTTGCTCAATGCATTCTCTCTGGTTTTGTTGACAATATTTTTCGGTACTGTGCCGATTGTTTGCAACATCTAGCTTTAGAAAGAGTCTTTAACTGAACCATTATAGGAGCTAGCCGATAAGGCAGTTCGGAGTCGTGCTAAGAATAGCATCGGCGAGTAGAATAAGAAGAAGAAGCTTTAGAAATTTTGCTACTCCAAAAAGCTCTAGAGAACTCTTCCTATAATACTAAACAGAAAATTGTAAGCGGTGAGAGACCTTTAGCCTTTGAAGGCTCGAAACAATGTTTATACAACTTAGGACACAATACTGTTCCTAGAATAAAATACCTTCTAAAGATTTATAAAACAAGTTGAAGAACCAGAATAATATCTTTTCTGTAAAGAGCTTTCCGGAAAGGCAATACGCAATGTTTCCGAGCAGGTTACTGTATTTGGTTTTGTATTTGCAAACTTTCTGTCAGTTCCAGTCCAGTTCCTTAAATTTTAACACCAGTAAAAAACCGAAAAATCTTATCATACATTCACAGCCCAGGGTAAAGAGCGCAATGTTATGGAGTGTCTTTCCCTAAATATTATTCCTCCTGTTCCTTGACGTTTCTGCACTACGACAGTGCCATTTTTGTTGTTTTTGTTCTTGAAACCATCGGCACTAACACCAGCATAGGATAAGGTCGTTGAGCACTCCAGAAGCAGAGAAGCAAAATAACCAACTCAATCCATACACAACAGAACAGCGCCAGACCCCAAGCAAGCAACCAACATAGGAGCGAGAGTATCATTATTATCAAGAAGAACGACTAACATAACAGAGAATAACGCCTGGGAGCAGCAAAACTCCTCTACACTCTTTACGGTATGGAATCTGCTAATGGTTAGCAAGCAGCAGGTTCGAATCGAAAATCTGACAGGCCGATGCTGCAACTGGCCAACCAGACCAAACCAGCCAGTGTACCCGTTTTTCGTTATACATTCACGTACGCACTCTACTCCAACCCAAAGACACCAACAACAAACAACAAGGGATGAAAAAAGAGTTCCATTTTGAACCTGTTGTGGCTCTCCATTATCCTCCTCCCGGTATCGGTGCTTTGGTTGGTGTTGGGCTCAATGGAAGAGGTTAGCAAGCTAGCAAGCAAAAAAAAGAGGTTCGGTGATCTCAACAAAGAGTAAAACGGTTCCCGTTCTTCTTTGTTGCCATGCCTGGCAGTGTTGCCGGGATCCTCAGAGGGCTTGTTTTGTTCCATTTTTATTGTGCGTCATTTTTCGTAAATTTTTGACTACTTTTCACTCTTCACCATTTTTTATCATCTTTAGTCTCTTTTTTGTCTTGTTTATAATGTTTGTAAATTTGAATAATTTTTAGTTATTTTTTGTTTGTATTTGTTTCTGAATTTTATTGATTTTTTATCATTTTTACTTTATGCAATTTTTTATTATTATTTTATAAAAATTTAAGAACGTAAATACACATGAACGCTAAGTTGGTCTAGTGAATAGACTGGCGCGAGTCTGGTAAGCCAGACCTGCTGGGCTCAATTCCCGGTATAGACAAGAGAACTTTTGTGTTCGTATCCTGTTTCCGATAGGTTAGATGTATTTCTTTCTTATACTTTATGACCAAATATAAATATTAACCATTTGAGAGGGGATGCAGCAGAAAGATTTGGGTGAGCTAGCAGTTGAGAGAATAAATCATTCGAGAGAGCGCGCCTGGCTGTCAGTTTACTCAACCTCTGTTCTTTTTTTTTTGTTGGAGAATCACCCAACATTGTTTGCCGCTCCTTGTTTTCTTCCGAATGCTCTGCTCCTCTTCCAACGGAGCTATCATCTTCGAACTATCAAAAAATTTAAATAAAAAAATAAGTTCAGTTCAGGTTTTTTTTTGACTTCTGTCCAATGAAAAATGGATAATTAAGTCTTCTTCTTTCCTTTTTGTTATGAAAGCAAAGTTGAATATTGAAAATTGTATGTGCTTAGATAGAGAACATTTCACAGAACCTCCTCACATAAAAAATATGAAAATATCGCAAACTAGTGAGAGTTACATTAAATAAATGCGAAGAGTCAAATTATGACGAATGCTTAGGTCCACAAGTGTACAAAACACGCAAATGTTGCTAAACTGACTTATTCCAATTCGTTCCACAAGAGGAACTTTTTCTTGTTCTCTGGAGTACTGTTTCTTCCGCCTATTTACTTGTTGGTTCGAAGTAGGGTAAAACTGTACAAAACGCACCAGCTAAGCATAATTGCTATTTATAGCGATACCAATCATTTAAGAACCAAATTGAGAGTTGACAACGATTCAAGGATGAAATCTACGTATTATCGAAAAGAAAAAATATGATAAAAACTCGATTTTGACTATATTTTTGTAAAAAAACTAAAATAGCCAGAAAACAAACCGCGGGGTAGAACGCCAAAACTAGTGGACAGAACGCACCAAACAGGAAGGGTGGTAAGAAATAGAACGATGATTATACGGAATGTAATTATTGAAACACCAAATGTTTAATTACATGTTCATCGTAGTTTTGTAAACTACCATTTTTTGGCTAAAAATCATTTAGTATTGCTAAACTGATCGAAAATTTCGCTTTTCAAAGTACACTTTTTAATATCCTTATATATTAAACGCCTTCAAGTAGGCAACGAACTTCAATTTTTTCGACTGATACATTTAGTGATATCGCGGCAAACATGGCGGCCAATAATTTTTTCGAATCGAATATTGGTGCACCGTTTTAACTCGAACAAGGACGAAATTTGTTATAATTATGCAATGTTATCGTCATTTGGGAGTCAGCAAATAAAAAGAAAGGCATTTTGTTTTGATATTCGGGTTTTGTCAAAAGTTAACAGCATTCAAAATTTGAGCGTAAAACACGTGGTCTTGTGGGCATTCTGCCCCAATTTTCATATGTTTGATTTTGGATAAAATTTGTAGGAAGTTAATAAAATACAACAAAATATTTATAGTCTTCCGAAAAAGCACATGAGTGGTAAAACGATAAGCTGTAGTTTGATCAGATTGCACAAGCTGTTTTACCATAAAACCTTATATGTAACTTATGAAAAATTACAAGTTTCACGCTGATTCCATTAATTCCTCTGTTTCTAAGAACTAAAGTAGAATTTGAGAACTTTTTATCTATTGAATGATGAAAAAGCTTGTTTACTACAATAAAAATGAAGAAAAACATCATTCGAAGCCATAGGTTAGTGTATATTTGAGAAAGAATGACATGGGCCATTTTACCCCGCTGGTGCGTCTTGTACAGTTTTCCCCTAACTCTCTTGTCAAGTGGCAGCGCTCCCTCAAAAATGCTTTAGATTACTAGAGCAGTGTCATCTCAATATTCTAGATAAGACCCATTCCAAACACATCTCAACTGGAGAACAGATTTTTATTTGTCATTTTTTTTTAAAATAATTTACACATCATCAGAAAGGCTAACTATTTCTTGAGCTTGATTTTATATCAAAAGATATTCAGTTACCTTTTTGTTAGATTTCAGAGGGTTGCCGTTTAAATTTAAAAATTTTAGTAAGAAAATAAATTGATTTTAACAATTATCTCTTTATTTGAAACATAACTTTTCCAACGAATTATGTCATAAAAAATTATTGCGAAATGATGTTAAAAATCCATCTTTTATGCAAGACAAGAGATATTGAATTATCACTGCTAGTTTTCGCTCTAGAATCGGTGATGTCGGTGTCTATTTTTAGGCGTTGTGGCGTTACAAAAATTATACTATTTTTAATTCATGTTTCATTCAAACATCACATATTGTCGAAAATTGGAGGTCTTCAAATTTTTTGAGAGGAATTCAATGCAATTTTCAGAATGATTATCGGTTCTGGAGGTTGTGATTGAATTTAATTTGCTTTATTCGAAAACATTCAAGACTTCTTACTTCAATATTTTTATAGTATTTCTTGTATTCAACAAGTGTAACATGGCAATGCGCTTCAATCAATGAATTCAAGTATTGATTTTTTTTATTACACTTAAAAACTCACATAAACGCGTTTTTTTAAACGTCTCTATTAAAAATTGCGCTCGTTCAATACTTGATTCGGGAATAAAGAAACTAACGTTGAAATTAAATTCTCTTCGATTTTTTCGAAGAATCTTTGTGAATCATAAAACAGTTAGTTATCTGTGATTTGAATTAAAATCTTGAAAAAAGATCAAGTTCTTCAAACATCTATTTTAATATGAATAACCACGCCAAATGCTTCTATTACTTGCTGCCATTAATAAATGCAATGTGATTGAAAAAATCTTTGAAAAAAGTATATTTTATGGATTACATTTTCTATCAAACAAATTCATATGTCTTTCATATTTTTTTTTATAAAATTATTTAAAAAAAAAACAAATTCCACCTCAAAGATTTTTACTTCAAAATTCAAATCGAACTCCGTATTCACATAAAATTACACAAAAGAAACTTCAAAATGAATTCTAAAATAAAACAAATTAAAATATGTATTAGCGCAATGTTCCATGAAAAATTTTTGCCTGATCGGACTACGGGAAGGGGTCGTGCAAAAAACCTGAAATTTGTATGGAATAATGTTGATTTTGTTCGGTATGAACATAAAAACCAGTTTTTCACCAATAATTTTTGTTATTATCAATTTTTTTTTATTTGAGTTTTCTTTAAGCTTTGATTATAACAATATTTCATCTGAAGAACGCATTTCGATTTGAGTTATGACAAAAAAGTTATTAAACTTTAAAATGGGAGTTTTAAGCGTCGATTAGCGATAATTCATGTTTTTTTAATTAACTTTCAGAAGCTAATTTAAAAAACTCAACATCTTTTTTATAATAACTCCTTATCAAAATGGTGCTTACGGTTGAAATATTTGTCAAAATTAAAGCTTCGTTAAAATCTGTAAAGAAAGGAAATCGGCCGATAGAGATTTATGAAAATGGTGCAAAATTGGGTTTTAATATTTCTCATAATCCCATAAAAATATCAAGGTCATTGCGCCATCTCTTTCCGTGGTCCGATCCTCCCAAATTTAGCATGGCACTTTGTGCTAAGCTTTTCATCAATTTAATCTTACAACTTGTAAGATCGTCAAAATCGTTAACTTGAGTAAAATTTTCTTTTCGAAATCGCACACCATTTTAAGATGACCGCACACCACATAAAATTTTCTTTTCGAAATCGCACACCATTTTAAGATGACCGCACACCATATAAGATGAAAAAATGTGGTATTAATCAGTAAAAGTGATTCATATCCCTAACTTTATTGAAGAATTTAATTTAATTTAATAATGTGAATCTGCAACTAACATTTACAAATCTACTTACTTTTCAAAAAATCATTCATCCTATACTTTTTTTTAATCATATACATTTGAATTTTTCAACATTGAATGACAAAATGTATTGAGACAAGATACAAGGAAGGTAAATAAATATTGAAATTCATGACTATCCATTAACTCTGAAAGAACACACAAATTTTCAGGTTTAGTGCCTTTTCTTTTTTTTATTATCTTTTTGATCATGTTTCAAATATATTCCTCTTAATAGACAACATATTAAAATTACATTTAATAATGTAAATGATTTTCAAAAACAGCAGAAGCAGCAAAATCCTTCATTCCTTTTAACTTCTTATATGGAATTAATGACATCATTTAAAGATGTAAACACTTTATTGTTTTTATAGTTCTATCAGCGAAGAGTGTCACAGAGAAAATCAAATATTAGAGATGTACCGAATATTCGGTCGGCCGAATATTCGGCGCCGAATACCGCAGAAAAACCGTTAAGCCGAATATTCGGCTCACCGAATAGTTGAGCTAAATATTCGGCCGAATAGGCCGAATATCTACTACAGACTTGTAAATTTTTCAAATAATTTTTGATAGTTTATAAAATATCCAAAAGTAATGTTGTAAAAGCTACACAATTATTAAAAACTTATGGTTTCAGGAGAACATCTAAGGTGTTTTCGCGTATCTTTCACTGTAGATCGTACAGGAGAATGCTGAACAGTATCGCTTTATTCTTTGATTATAGTTTATTCCAGATTTTCTGGATACATTCAGGCTTGCCCATAGATCCAGTAAAGAATCCAAAAAAGTCAGATCTAGCCGCGATGTCCAGATGTTGTTTAAAACATTCCAAGTTTTGCTCGGGTTTATTCAGATTATTTGCTGAATCAAATAAAAAACACAAATACCTCTATAAATTTTTTTAGATTTTATGTCGATTTTTCAAACATTTCAAAATTTACATAAATTATGCCTATCTTTTTTTTTTTTTTTCGAAAATCGTCCTGAATGCCTGACCGTGTGGATACGTGTTGTTGAAAGTACGGGATGCTGAAGGTTAAAGATCATCTATCTTTTCAACAACTTTTTTGAAGATATCTTGCTCAAATTCGACCTTCATCCAATTCAATATCAGAGAAGCAACAAGCTTGACACCTGTTTCAGATTTCACAGAAACTGATGTCTTTTCAGTTATTGGTGCCATTTTAAAACACAGAAAGACCCCTACTTGAAAATATCTTGTAATATATCATCCGATAATATCATCTGGTTGAAAATAATCGACTAAGAAGCATGAGGGGCATAAATATGGAAGAAATAGAAAGCAATGAAATAATCGTTGAAATTTTTTTCATTAAAAACTCAATAGAATATTCGACCGAATTTTCGGCCGAATATTCGTTTGGCCGAATAGTTGAAAAGGTCAATATTCGGTATTCGGCCGTTCGCCGAATACCACTATTCGGTACATCTCTATCAAATATACTTATTGTAGTCATTAACCGAAAAATGATTCATTCAAGTTTATTGTTTATAAGGTTGATCGATGTCGTGAGCATAGAGAGATAAATTTACAAGCAGATGATGCTGACGCAGAATAACACAATACTAACATATTAAAAAAATCTATATGATTTTCAATTAATTTCAAGTTCTAAGTAATTACACAAGTATGATAAAAAATTGTTTCAAGAAGAACTTTCAGTTGCAAAATTCGCATATCCAAGTTTTTGATAGTTTTGGTGATAAACAAAGAAATCATCGTGTCTTAAAAGATCACAGTTTTTCTAAACACTGCAACTCAGGGTTTGCTACAGTAGAATATCGGTTAAATGACAATTCTGGAACTAATTGTAATGCATGATATTTCCGATTTTTCCTTTTCAAAGCTTAAAATTTGATCACGACCTCATTGCTAAGGCAAGTTGAGAAATTTTGGTAAAAGCATAATGTGAGCAAGATGTGACCTCGGTCCTAAAGCGCAATTTTATATTTTTCATCCCTTTCTCTATTTTTCCTCACTATCTAGGACTACTAAGCCGTGGCCGGCACCGTTATTGATGTTCAAAGAGAGAACATCAGTTTTGTACATCCAGCATGAGCTCCTAATTCCAAGAGCCTCTGTCTTGACCCTTGTACAAAATTGGTGGATTCGGTCAATCACGAAGTAGCAACCATTGGCGATGTGGAACTCGTTCTACTGAGTCACGCCTGAGATCATGGAATTCAAAATTATACGATTCAGATTATGAAAAGCAACAAAAATTTAAATATAGGATATAGTTAAACTGAAGTATTCCGTACAATTTCAAAAATATATGAAAATATTTTCGAGTTCAATGATTTATGGTGGATGTGAGTCGTCAATCAAGCTAAGCTAAGCTCATCATATTCACGTGATCCAAAAAATGAATTTTGAATGAAATTCATGTTCATAGTATTGCAAAACTTATCTGTTTTTTGTGCCTTTTTGGATTCAATGCATTTATTTTACTTTAGGAATGAATAATGATGATTTTTTTCATGTATCTGAAAAAAAAATCGTGACGTCACAACGGTTCGCAAAAGGCAAAACCGTGATTTCGAAAAAAATGGCGCGTTGTGACGTTACGACAGGGATTGGTTGTAACAAACTGATACTTTTCTGAAATTTTCATAAAGTTTGATCGTATAGAAGAGCATTTGGTAAAAATAACCAGAAAAGGGCTACGCTGTGACGTCACAATTCCTATATCTTAAGTTTTGTTAACGATTCGTTCAATAAAAGTACTTTTGATTTCAATTTGTATCGCTTTAAATTCTGGACTTAGAGTTAATTTTTTTAGAATGAGATAACGAGATCAAGTTCATAAAAGGGATTTATCAACCATTGGAAAGGATTTGGGTGTTGATTTAGGGTGTTGATACATCACTCAATTAAACATGATGATCTTGATTTCAAAAAATATGTACTTACGATGGCTGACATGGAAAGGGCTACAATGCAAATTTACATAAAATCGGCCTCTGTTATAAAGCCAAATCTTCCTTGTACTGATATTTATTACTTGATCCACTTTATATGTTTTTTTTTTGAGAGATCACTGCGACCAAAGTTGTTATCTCTTCTGTAGCATTACCTGCGATACTCCCATATGCTTCCAAATACCCTAGCACTTTGGATAAGTTCCAGGTGAACACTGATTTAGCATTGAATGAGCACCAACATTTATTAGATCCTAAGTACATCCTTTTCTCTGTACTCCAGCGTACCAATTTTTGGCTCGCTTGCTTTAAATATTAGCATAGTTTTAATCATACGCTTCAAATATCGGTATAAAATTATTTTAGAATCTTTTTCTGAATCCTGCAACCTGCGATTATGCACCTGCCCTCAGGCAGGATTTGAGGATTTTTCTGTCATTTTCTTATGTAACGAGTTTTCATTTTCAGTTTTTTCCCATGTCATTAAATCGTCTGTATAGTGTCACTGGAGCATACACTCATTTTTTTTTTAATAGGAAAAAAAATCTCACGGTCGCCATATCAAATTTGGCAACCATGGTACACACATTTCTCTCCATTCAATCTCTGATTCTGGATTTTTGCACCCGTGTGTTTGCCCACCACTTCAC
This sequence comes from Uranotaenia lowii, assembly GCF_029784155.1. Lineage (NCBI taxonomy): Eukaryota > Metazoa > Arthropoda > Insecta > Diptera > Culicidae > Uranotaenia > Uranotaenia lowii. Next base: position 287,373,050 of record NC_073693.1, on the reverse strand, counting down.
TTGGCTCATCGCGCGGCTCTTAATTCTCTCGTACGTAAACACCAACCTCGGCCAGGCTAGGCCAAGTCAAGCTTCTGAGTCCAGTCCAAGCTGCTGCTGTGAGGGCTGCTGCCAAAGTCAAAAACGACGATCGACCAGGAGACCGAAATGAACTGTGCCTGTGAATGGCAAAGAAGAAGAACCTGTAAACCAATGCCATGCCATGCCATCATCATCCATCCATCGAGTCGTCCAGTTCAGCTACACACTCGGTTGTGTATGGACGGGTGTATATTCGATGTTATTCGTGTGAACGGAACATGAACGGCGATGGCTCTCCCGGAATCATCTCTATTCTCGGCGTAGAGGACCTAGAGTGTAAACCAGTTTTGCTTGTTTTATTTGGAAAGTAGCCATCATCATCGGGAGGAGCATCATCAACATCAAGAGCGGCAGCACCAGATCAGCGACATGAAACTTAGTCCTACATATACACGACGAGCAATTCTCAATCGTTAACGAAAGGTTCACCGTTCAAATAAAGTCAGCTCTAATTTTGCCGTTTTTGTCTAACTACTTTACAGAGTGCCCTTCTCCTCATTCGGGGATCCAACCCAAGAACGAACAGTGCCCTGTAGTGTTACTCGAGTTGGGGAATGGGATGAGCAGCAAAAAAAAAAATCTGGAATCCGTCCGGGTGCTGCTATACTGATTCTGAATCATAATGACGGTCTGGTCCGATGTGAAAGCTGGTAGTGGAAATCGTATTCTTAGTGATGGCCTGTAAATAATATGTGTGTATACTGAGCCGAGTAGGGAAGCAAGAGGTGTTATGAAATTGTGTATACAATAAGCAAAACCCCCTTAGGAGGAGCACCAGTTTCGAAAGTAATGCGAGAACAAGTGCAAGAACATGGGCTATCAAGTGCAAACGTGCTACGACTAGCAGGATTGAACAGGTCTTGCTGCTGCTGCTTTAGGTAAAACACATCGGAAGGAGCTTAGTCGGAGCGCTTAGCGCAAATATAAACTTGACGTATTTTGTCGCATTGAGGAGCTCTAAACCCCACTGGAGTCTGGCTGCTGGAGTTTCGAGGAGCTATTTTAGTAAGTCTGATGACAAAATACTTGTCACCGGGAAGCTTGGGCTGAATTCATCATCGGAATCTGCATCGTGATTCCATGTTTTGAAAATAGTGTCCGACAGCAAACAATCCTCCGGATTATGCACCATCATAAAACCCGGTGTGGAAGGGTTTTGTGATGTATTGAGCGCTGTGATTGATGAAATATTCAGGCCTTATCTGGTGTCGGTTGCAAATTTTATGGATTTTTGCTTCGATTGAGTGTTCATCAAGTCTGAAAAAAATTCTAGAAACTCTTGACTTTAGTGAATGATAATCTAGGCTTAGTATAGTCCTACTTATGTAACTAGTGAATCTTGAGCATTTTTGATTTTATTTTCTTGTTTAAGTTTTTATAATTCATTTTTTTTGTAAAGGTTTAGCTTAAATGCAACTAATTTTATATTTCAATAGCTGACCCGGTGTGCTTTGCTACGCCTTCGAAAATTAATAAAATTAATGACGATTCTGGAAGTTTTTTAAATTTTTATTTATTTATGCATGATTCTCAACCCTCATCCGCATTAGATTTCATTACCCTAATCAGCACTAGAAGTGTCAATTTGACACCACAAGCTCAAATCGTTATAATTTTTGGCGTGTTAAACCGATTTAAACAAAACTTACATCAAAAGAAACCTTGTAATGTCAGTAAAATATGTTTAGAACATTATATACAGCTAAAGTTACAAGTTTTCTCGTTATTCAGCATGAAAGAAAAAAAATCCGAAAAAATATGCCTCACGAAATCTACTGTAGTTCATATGTTACACGTCCAAAAAAATATTTGCCTTATACATATGAAAGCTGAAGTTAATGCCTACATCATGAAGACAAGAAATATTTTTTTAATTTTTTTTAATGAAATGGTCACAAAAAGTTCAAAAAAGTGGTCTAAAAACCTACTTTTCATTCGATTGCTAGTCAATACTGTTTGAGCGATGGTAGAGTGTTTTAAAGAATATGTCAACAAACTTTATTAAAATTCTAACATTTTGCTGTCTTTAGATTTTTGATGCAACAAAAATTGAAATTACTGAAATTTTTCAAAGTTCACTACTTTGCGCAATTTTTTTTACAAATTGAAATTTCATATCTTTTTGTGGACCACCGTCAGGTTGTACCCGGATTTTCAGTGCTTTCACTTTGTTTGGACCAATCAAAAGTATATTCATTCGAAAGCAAATTTAATCTTCATTCTAGTGAGGTGCAACAAATCACGCTGTGAGATTTCACAAAAATATGAAAATTATAAACGTAAAATCATTCCTGAATTTCTAGAACCACAAGCAGCGCGTCCAGCAAAACGTGTTTGTTTGCTCTCCGAGTAGGTACGGTGGGTGGTGATTTGGTCAGAGAGCGATGCCGACAGACGAAGCTTAAATACAGCATAATGTTAGAATTTTAATAAAGTTTCATAAAGTCACATTTTTTAAAACACTCTACCATCGCTCAAACAGTATTCACTAGCAATCGAATGAAAAGTAGGTTTTTTAGACCACTTTTTTGAACTTTTTGAATGCGAACTGCAACTTAAGTTTCGAATTGCAATATAAAGATAAACTACAACAATTGTTTTGAATATGAAATTTGTGGGAGGGAGCTGCCTTAGATACATTTTTCATAAACTCTTAGGTTTTGCTCCAAATTCGACCATTTGCTTGATAAGTTTTCGAGTCATGCCCCAAAACTTGTATGGGAGCTTCCCTTCCTCTTCTCATCTTTTTATTTGAAGAAGGGTGAATATTCAAAAAAACTTCTGGTAGCCAAGTACCTCCCATGTCAAAATTTGATTACAATAAATCTACACATAAATTAACATAATTTTTTTTTCCGAACTCCTTTTGTGTTTGTGGTGATTTTTGAGGGTCGAGAAACCGAAACTTTGAGCGCTTTAACACGTATCAGAAGAGATCAAATGACATTTTTTAACTTCAAATGACTATATAACTCCTCTTACAATTATTTTTCGACATTTTTTTATATAACTGTTTTTTTTTTTAAATGCACGTGTATTTTCATTATCATTTTTTTAAAGATTGTAGATTTCGGAAAACGTTTGTGGTATACGGGGATTTTTTTTATTATCTGACGGGTTTGCGCCGGGGGTCTTCGGATTTTCTCCAAAATTTCAAATTTTGTTCGTTTCAGCACCATAAAAACATGTATTTTTGCAGATTTCTAAGACTTTTATTTTTCGAGTTAGATAACGTTTAAGTTTTTTTGAAAAAAAAAATTAACCTCTTTTCAAATGCCCATAACTTTGTCAATTTTCAACGAAGAATAAAAAATAGCACATCAAAACGCATTAAAATTTTACCAGCTATCCAAATAAAATATCAACAAAAAATTATATATTGATTCTCGGTATAAAAGAAAGGAAATATGTTAAAAATAACGTCCAAAAGTACCGTCTGCACCACCAAAATTTTTTAAACATATTTCATTTTATAGTCCTATTAATTTCTTAACTTTCATCTGAAGACACCAAAGTGGGCCAAAATCTCCTTCAAGAGTTATGAAAGAAACAGTGACAATAAATCTCTTTTTTAACGTCAAAAACTAACAATTTTCGAAAAACTGCACTCGCATATAGGGACTTCTTCTCATATCTTACGCATGTGCACCGGGAGTTAAAAATTTGCAAAAAATACCATGCTATAGTCGAATTAGTTTTACAACTTTCACCTAAAGACACCAAAATGAACCAATCACTCCTTCAAGAGTTATGGAAGAAATAAAGACCAAAATGTATTCTTGAGCCCGCATCAGGGTATAACGATTCTCGCACAGTTGCGCGTTTATACACCATTTACACAAACGTTCATTCTTAGGCATACCCTAGAAACGATTATATTCATTGATTGTTCTTTGATCTATTTTTTTTTTTTTTTTCAAAAGAGAAGATAAATAACTTATCAAAAAAATAATATCAAAGCAAGCGTTTACAACTCTGCACCCACACTGGGTACCTCGATTTTAACAATGTTCGCATCACTAATGTATGTTCAATCGTCGTTTTTTCCAAATGCATACGGAAAAGGAAAGAAAAGTATATTTTTGATGGTACCGGTTTGAGTTATTTATGAAGTTTTATGAAGGCAGTGATTGTATTTTACTTCTTGTGTGAGTTTTGCGAAAAGAAATACTCGAAGAGGGAAAAAATAACCCAAAAAAACAGCGATATAAACGGCAAAACAATACAAAACTATTTTAACATCCTTTAATCAGCTTTTTACTTTAAGGTGGTTGTACCATTTATTTTGTACATGAAGGATTTTGAATATAGAAAATAAAAAATATTGCAAAAAATAATGAATTAGAATAAATCGCACAAAAGATTTAATGCAAAAATTGCATACTATCTTCTCGGCATAAAACCGATAAATCGAGTAAATTTTTAACGAAAAAAATGAAATATAGTTCGAATATTCCGCATTTTGTATTACGCTCTTGTGATTGTTCGAAAATTCGATAATTTTTTTAATGCTTTGAACACTGAGAGGTTACTAAATTCCCATCATAGACAGATTGTGTTTTGCTCATATAACTGTATGAAAATTCGATCAATTTATCTTACTTCCAATAAAATGTTTAGAATTTAAATGTTCTCATTTTTATTTATTATTTATTTAACTAAATATTATAATTGAGGGTATGAATAACTTAATATTTGGGTAAAAAACTTGATATTTGATCCGGTCTCATTGTTGGTCAACAGATAGCGATTAGCGCTTTAAGCTTAAAGCGATAACTTTTTCGGCACATTTAGCGTTTTTAATTAGCAATCGCTAACTTTGAATCACTAAGCGATTCAATTAGCGGCGCTAATGTTTCAGTTAGCGATGTCGAAAACTGCTTAAATCTGTTGGTGAGCTCGATTATAGCCTTTTCATATTCAGCGTTGGAAGCATAGATATATAAACTTGATGTTTTTTAATGCTATTTCTTCCACAACTCTTGAAGAAGTGATTGGTTCTTTTTGGTGTCTTTAGGTGAAAGTTGTAAAACTAATTCGACTATAGAATGGTATTTTTTGCAGGTTTTTAACTCCCGGTGCACATGCTTACGATAGAAGAAGAAGTCCCTTTATGTGAGTGCAGTTGTTCGAAAATTGTTAGTTTTTGACCTTGAAAAAGAGATTTATTGTCACTGTTTCTTTCATAACTCTTGAAGGAGTTTTTGGCCCACTTTGGTGTCTTCAGATGAAAGTTGTGAAATTAATAGGACTATAAAATGAAATATGTTTAAAAAATTTTGGTGGTGCAGACGGTACTTTTGGACGTTGTTTTTAACATATTTCCTTTATTTTATACCGAGAATCAATATACAATTTCTTGTTGATATTTATTTGGATAGCTGGTAAAATTTTAATGCGTTTTGATGTGCTATTTTTTATTCTACGTTGAAAATTGACAAAGTTATGGGCATTTGAAAAGAGGTTAATTTTTATTTCAAAAAAACTTAAACGTTATCTAACTCGAAAAATAAAAGAAATCTGCAATAATACATGTTTTTTATGGTGCTGAAACGAACAAATTTGAAATTTTAGAGAAAATCCGAAGACCCCCGGCGCAAATTGTCAGATAATAAAAAAAAATCCCCATACCTATTTATACCGCCGGGAATCAAATGACCCCTAACATTTTTTCCGCTAAAACTCTCTTGTTTTCAACCGATCTTTACCAAATTTATAGTTTTGGAAGTTCTGAAGCGCCATTTATACCACAAAAAGCTTTGTGGGCTTTTCAGAATATCTGTCATGAGCTTTTGCAGCAAATGGTTGAGCTTGAGTTAAACAATATCAAACTGCAGCCATGGATTTTGAAAATATGTTTATTTTCTGAAGTAAAATTGATTGAATTTAGAAGAAAAGTTTTTGTTTTGATCAAATTAAATGTTAGTTCCAATATCGCACTTCAATTGCCGGAACTTGTGTAGTCCAGTAATAAAAATGTGTACCAAAAATGAAAAAAAAACATTCACAAATATAACCATTTTTATAAAAATAAGACCAAACTATGATTTCAATTTGACAATCAAATGACAAAAATCTGAAAGAACTAAGACAAACTAAAATTTGATAAAACTATGATAAATGTGATAAAAATATGACAAAATTTTTACAAATATGTCAAAACTATAATTAAAATTTGACAATAAAATGACAAAAACCTGACAGAACTAAAATTATAACCAATATTTGTCAACAAATTTTCACATATGACATAATATTGACAAAGTTTAGAATAAAATCACAAAAATCTGACAAACATATGATAATACTATAAAAAAAAATATGAAAAAGTTGTAAAAATATGGCAAAAACTTGACATTAAAATCACAAAAAAAAATAAGACAAATGTTCTAGAATATGGCAAGGTTCTGTGAAAACAATGACAAAAATGTGACAAAAATCTTTCTAAATTATGAAGAATGGGATAAAAATATTATAAAATTCTGACAAAAATTCGTCAAAAAATGGCAAAATGTTTCAAATCAGACAATAAAATGACAAACATTAAACAAAAGATGACAAAAATCCAGAAAAATAATGAAAAATATGTTACCAAAACATGACAAATGTGATAAAAATATGACGAAATATGACAAAATTAAGACACAATTATAAGCCTGTGATATATGTAGCTCAGTTGGTAAATCAGTTGCGTCCTGACTCCTGATCCGATGTCCGTGAGTTCGAATCCAAGAGTATCACAGTTGTACCGGATAAGTTTTTCAGTCATGTTTCGCAAACTGCAACGTTGGTATAAGTCGTGAATGACATGAAGATATTAAAACAAATATAATCGAAACAAAAAACGATACTTTCAAAAAATTTCGACAATCAAATAAAGAAAAAAAATTAGCAGAACCTTGACAAAAATTCGATAAATTAAAAATTTACAAAATTATGACAAAAATTGACAATAAAATGACAAAATTATGACAGAACGAACTATAACAAAGCTTTGTCATTTTTTGTCATAATTTTGTTTTTTTTTGTCACAGTTTTGTCATATTTTTAGCATATTTTTTCATAACTTTATCATATTTTAATCACATTTGTAATATTTTTGTCGTAGTACAGACCCGTTCGATTTTGGCAACATCCTAAAAGGACGATTTTTTGTCACTTTTTCATTTTTATTTCAAATTAATCAAAATTAATTTAAAGCATAATATTTACATGACATTTTTTAATTTGGCCTAATAATATAAGTTTTAAGTAGTAAACAAGTTAATTTTTCCATGTTTTACTGGCTAAAACTCATATAATAGAGCTAAATAAAAAAAAAATGCTGAATTAAACATAAAAAAGGTAAAAAAAATCGCTCAATTTTGGTGTGTTGCCAAAAACAAACGAGGTATGTATTGTCAAATTTCTGTCATTTTATTGCAAAATTTTGTCATATTTGTCACTTTTCATTACTTATTATAGTTGTCATATTTTCATCACATTTGTCATGTTGATAAAACATTCACGACTGTTATTTGTTAATTTTGGAAAATTTTCGGCTTTCAGTCAAATTATTTAAGAAAAATCTGACGTTTCGGCGTAATATATTTCGCCTTCTTCAGGGTTTTGCTGAAGTTTGTGAATGCAACAATAAAATGTGTTGTGTAATATGATTTTTGTCTTACTTACTAGGGTGCTATTTCTTATCAAAAAATGTTGTGTCTCAGCTTCTCTCCATCCTGTTTTCTTAATTGTCCACATCAGCGTAAATTTGAATTTGTTTTTAACTGCTATCGGTAGTTACAGTGTGTAACTGTCAACTGTGCTTTGTATACTGGATGTAGAATTGTTAGTTTCCTTGTTATCTTGTTTGAAGGCGTAATACATTTGTCATATTTTCATAATGTTGTGAATTTTTTGTCAATGTTTTTTGTCGAGTTTTGTATTATTGGAAATTTTTTATCAAATTTTTTAATTGCTTTGTTAGATTTTTTTTTTATTTTATTGTCAAATTTCTGCCACCTGTTATATTTTTATTTCATTTTTTATAGTTTGATAATGGCTTTGTCATTTTATTGTCAAATTTATCAGATTTTTGCTATATTTTTCTCATATTTTTGTCATGATTTGTCACATTTGTCATATTTTTCTCATGTATTTTTTTTCAAAATATTCTAATATTTCTGCCATATTTTTTTATAATTTTGATTTTTTGTCGTAGTTTTCTAAGATTTTTTTTCATGCGATTTTCAGTCATTTACAAAGCTTTAAACTTAAGCGGAAGTCGCCATATTGGATTTCAAGATGGCGTACCATAGCAGCGCAATTCGACTTCGACTAATTGAGTCCTTTCACATACCCATATTGTGGGTGTTTTATGCAATTTGCAGTCATTTAAATCATTTTGAAGTTAGGCGGAAACCGCCATCTTCGATTTCAAAATAGCGTCAAAAATCTATTTTCGACGTCCTCACAAGGTCCTGGAACCGTGTATATTCTTCAAATCCCCTACGGTCTTTTTTCTAAGGTTGTTTTTGCGCCGTACGTATCCCCTGCTCACAAATTTTTTTTCTACAAACTTATTTGTAAAGATTTTCTCACATGTGATTTTTTTTTTGCAAAACACGAAGTTTTTTTTTCAGTGCTTCGCAATTCGCGTGCACTGTGGCCGGCCTTCGAAAACGAATTTGCGAACTGTTTGGACCTACTCTACTAAGAGCATCTGTATTCGTGGTCTATTCTTGGGTCTAATTTATACAAGAATTGAACCAAAGAAATTATATCCGATCCAATGAAAAAACTGGCAACTGCACTCGTGTTCCATTAACTGTCAAACGGTTTGGAACTGCGTCAAATTGGATCCAAATCTCATCAGTTTTGGATCAATCCTTATACCAGCTCTAAAAAAAGTTGAGTTGAAACTGGTGTAATGGATCACCAGTGCGGTTGCTCGGGTCGGAATTTGGGTTTAAACCGGCTGTTTGGACCACGGATACAGGTGCTCTAATGATCTTCAAAAGTTCCAAAAGTGCTGTTTACTTTTATACGTGCGGTTTGTGTGTCTATGCAACATTCGTAATCCATGTGGTTCCAAATGAGCTTCGAGAGTTTTTGGTTTAATATGGCACTCATTTGGAACTTCTATGCACCTTCAAAGGTGCACTTGCTGTTATTTTCAGTTGGACTCGCCTTTTTTAAAGAACTTACCTTCGGAATGGAAGAAACGAGAAAAATTTAGAAATGCGATGGTGCTACTAAGAATGCCTCCAGCCCATTCCAAATCTGTGAAAGCTTGTCCTCGGAATAAAATGTATAGCTTTCATATTTTTCAGTATCAAATAAACATTACTACCGTGCGTCGGGTATTTGAAATGTGCAGTCATTGACCCTAGATTTTGTGAGAAGTTTAACAATTTTCAATGTCTTAACCCGTGAGAGAATGTCAAAACAGAACTTTTTCCTACTTTTTGTGAAAGAAATGTGCTCGGAAACAATAACAATTCTAAAAGCTTTCAAGACAATTGATAATGGCATCGAATCAATAAAACATTCGTTAAAAGGTTTTACTACAGGAAATGAATCCTAATTCAACTTTTCAACAACGAAAGATTAATGAAACTTTAATTGAATTAAAGTTTGTGTGGAGAAGATATATGCCCGGTGTGTTCCGATAAGGTATTGTCCAACGTGGGTGTTAAGTGATGATTCAAGTGGAAATAATTCCAAACAAATATTTTGCATAGTTCTGCATGTTAGGTATAGGTACTAACTTCCCAGAAACGGTTCGATCGGAACAATGCTACTGTAGCGTGTCAGATTATGGAAAAATGATTTTCCCACAATAATTTTTTCACAATGGAATCCGATTTGCGACTCGGAGCTGATGTATGTAACATATTTGCGTCTGGCTGTGGGGGATGGGATTCGAGAGCAGAGAAACGGGTTGAAGAGGGTTCGGTTTAGCACATATCATGCCCAATTGTCTCCGTTCTATTTATTTATTTTTTCATTCTGTCTTCCCACAACACGACTCGAAACGTTCCATACAACTACACAACCCATTTGAAATACCACCTTCCGGTTCTCGTTTTGATGCAGTTGAACCATCACCACATCATCCGTCGAAAACTGTCCGGTTAGCAACTGGTTCTGTTTTTCTGCAGCAGCAGTTGTTTTCAAACCGTTTCGTGCCCTAGAATTTCTCCTGGCTGCGTGCATGATGGGCCTATTAGCTCCAGAGAAGAAAAAAAATCGAAAAAATACTCTTTCGGGTTGGGTTGGGGTGAATCAGGGAGCTCATGATGGAGGACATTCTTCGACATCGGTACAAGAATTTTCCTGCAATTATTCTGTTCTCACAAATTGCACACCGACAACAACTGGGGGAGAAATTCTCCAGTTCTCAGCATAGAAGGAAGAGAGATAATCGAACGAACTTCTGTCTGACTCTGAACTCGGGTCATGATGGAGCAAGAGAATTTCCACTGCGCCGGGAGAAACTCTCAGCTGCCGAAATAATATCCTCCCTTAGCGTGGGCAGCAACAAACCCCAATTGTGTGTGGGACGAATTTGGATTGAAAAAAAAAATTACACCAATCGTCGTCGTAGCTGCGCTTCTACTACGATTCATTGATTTAGATTCGGGGTGCTCCGCCGCCGCCAGCGAGCGAACGTTGTGTTTACCAGAAAACATGTCTTACAACTCACACCCACACCTAGCCAAAAGTTGGTAGGTACCTACTACGAGATTGTATGCAATCGACCGACCTGCCTGGAAGTCACAAACTGCTGCTGCTGCTGGGGCTCATTGGAGCGTGATTTCGGTTCGTTCGTCGCGATACCGATTTTTGCTCTTATTTTCGCTTTTGCAGCTCATACCTCATACCGTCGTCATCCGCCGCGATTTGTACTTTACTTTCCTGGGGTTAGAGCGATGCACTTCTTGACCTTGAAACCTTGTGGAAAGAACGATATACAGTCGATTTGTCGTATCGATTCGAACGGCTGTTGTATAACAGTTGGGTGTATAGTACGGATACAATTTTCGGCTCTGTTGAATGGTATAACTTAACCTACTTGAATTTTTGGATTTCTCGGTTGCTTTTTCTTAGGGGTCTCTATTATTGCACAATTACATTTTTGGAAGTTTTTCTACAGTTAATCTCCTTCATTATGTCTAAGCATGATTTTGACACAACCCTGCCCGTTCCAAACGACGTTTAAACAGCTGATTCCGACTGTGCATGTGTTGTTGTTTACAGTTCAGCTTAAAACTCTGTTAAATGGATTTTTTTTCCATAATCTTCATGGAAAATAAGCATTCCCCCGGAAAACCGCAAAAATAACGTGCACCAATGTTGTACTGACCTCAACATTTCGCTGAGTCTGATAGCGAAAGTGTAAGAAGCATTGGAGCGGTCCAAAGTGCGATTCGGGAGTATGGAGAGGAAAGCAACTATGGGGACATAAAAACATCTGGGCAAAAACTGGGTCCGGTGGACAAAACTTTGGACCGGAAAATCATGTGTGCTTGCGCCAATAAGAAGACTATCACAGTTCGGGATGTGGTCAAATCGTGGGATCTCCTCTCAGCACCTGTGAGATTTGGTCTAAAGATATATGGCCGGCCTTCGACCAAACCGAACTGAGCGCCATTAGAAAATTTAAAAACAACAAAAACTAAATCTCGAGTAATTCATATCCTAGATCCCAAATCGAATAGAAATGATTTAAATGAATTCCTTGAACTATAAACTATTGATTCTTGCTCATAAACATCAAAGATTTCGTTTCTAGATGAAAATATTTGCACATGAAGTTCAATTGTCTCGAAAAAATGCTGATGGCGTTTACTTCAGTCTGGTCGAATCCCGGCCATATAAGAAGCAGAAAAGGCCAAGCGGAATCAAAAACAAACTGCTTTCGTCAAAATAAGAACTTCCAGGTGACCAGTATTACACTGTTCGGGATGGCTAAAGTGTTGACCATACTGAAACATAAATTTTTACCGAGAAATTCGGTACAAAGGTTTGGCAATCCATTTGTTTGTATGACTTGGTTTTGGAGCCGTTCGTGACCACTGACATAATGGATACAGCTCTGTTAACGTCCGAAAGAGCCTGGACACGCCGTGCCGTATGCTGCCCATGATCACCCAGTACTGTTTTGGCCGGAGTTGGCATCAGCTCACCAGTCAAAGGATAAGATCCAAATCCAGAACGCACTCAAGGAGATGAATCCGCAAAATTGTCCTCATGAGAGACCGATTAAAACTTTTAGGGCCCTTATCCAAAATTTGAGTAAACATGTGAAGCCGACAGATTCTATCGAAAACTTCGCAAAAGACTTAAAGAAAAAAAATCAAAATCATCGCAAATCAATCTGCAGCTAATGAACAGTCTTCGATCAAAAATTTGATCAATGGCTTACGAATGACTGGAATATTATTTTGTATTGAATCTTAACAGAAGACTATAAAAAGGACATAATAGTGGATTAGCTCCTAAATTGTGTTTATACTGTTCGGTTTGAAATCGTGCTTACATACAATGAAACACCCTATGAGAGTAGAAAAACCTACAACGAAAATGAAAAAGGTAAAATTTACCGATAAGCAGAGGTGATTTTTTCCACCCATCTTTCTCGGTAAATTTTACCTTTTTCCCATTCACCTAGCAAGAAGGTAAATTTCCCTTTTTTTTGTTCATTTACGAAAAAGGTGAATTGTATCTTTTGCGTTTAACCTAGACAAAAGCCAAACTTAACGTTTTCGAGATTCACTGAGCAGAAAGGTAGATTTCACCGTTTTCCCATTAACTGACTAAATTAAATGCTGTGTTTTGGATGGTTTCATAAATTTAAAATAAAACAGAAACAATATTCATTCATAATTTGATATTTATTTAAGATAGACGGGGATTTTTACCTCAATATTGTGATTTGAAAGTAGTCGAAGATTCCTTTGAATCCAGCTACAGTAGCTGTACTGTAGCTGAATTCAAAGGTATCTTCGACTACTTTGAAATCATAGTTTCATTCAGCTAAGAGGTTCTTCAAACCTTTGATTATTACCTCAATATTATTGTTTTGGAATCTATGAACATGCCCAAAAAAGTCATTGTTGGGGCAAGACCAGTGCAACTTGCTTCCCTCAGGCTGGTCAAAATCCGGCTCAGTGATTTACCTTTTGCTCCTTTACAGGATAAACAATCCTGGCTCATGCTAGATCACCTTCTTCGCAATCTTCCGCGCCACCATGGCTGCTGGATCCTCCTGTATAAGCACATTCATGCCATTTTCCGTTCGAGCCAACTTGGTTCTGTAACATTAACAAGAATCGTTAATAGAAGCTAGCAGAACTAAACAAAATTTAAAGCATTTACTGATTTTTCCATTTCCAAACTTGTTTCTGGATGGGAAACTGCTTAACTGCCAATAGCGGCTCCGGCAAACAGGTAGGAGATTTTTTTAATTTACCTTTTTCCTAAGTGAATTGTACTTTTTTCCAGCTCAATTTAGGTAGAATTCAACGCACTACGAGGTAAGCTTTACCTCGAAGAGATAGATGGTATCTTTTTCGGATTCACCTTTTTTCTCGGTGAATTGTACCTTTTTTCCAGCTCGTTTCAGGTAAATTTACCTCGCTGTGGTGAGGTGAGTTTCACCTCGGAGATGGAGAAGTTACCTTTTTTTTGGTTTCATGAGGGTTTACATTTCTATCTCCGTGTATTTAAAAGTGATTTCCGTGTATATAAAAATGAATCACCGATTTGTGCGAAATCGCCACATGGAAGCTTTTATGGCAGAAGAAGGTCCCTGTATTGGCTTGAGATTAAAAAAAATTAAAGTTAAAATAGCGTGAAAATTAGAGTGTCCATTTCCCGGCCATTTTAGCGTTCCCGGGAATCGGAAAATCTGGCGATCCTTTTCCCGGGAAAAATTTAAAATGAAGATTTCAACATAAAGATCTTAATGTTCTACTGCGTACGAATCCTCATCAATATGATGTTTTTAAATCTAAATTAGTACTTCTACCTAGTATTGCAAAACATTTCAAACTTTTTAAATGCATCAAAAATTCAATAAGTAATCCGAAGACCCAAAACAAACTTTGTTTAACACTAGAAAGACCGCACCAGTCAAAATGACTGGTGGGACACTTTGTTTGTTGAATATCTTTTAAACACTACGCTCTAAAAATTCGCAAAAAATACGACTTTTCATGAATTTTGAATCTCTACAAAACTGTGTACTTTTTATTTCACTAGCTCTTTTAGTAAGCGAGAAAAATTTCGCCATGGACACTCGGACCGTGACCAGTCAAAATGACTGGTAAAATTCACAAACCTATAACTCAAACAAGATAAATTTTTTTCGCTTGCTTTTGGTTTTATTTGCAATCTACATTCAAGACAAAGAGCCTTAGTTGATTTATAGTGAGCAGGAGTGTGTCATTAGCTATGAAATTATTGATTTTCGATGCGAAGTCATGGAAATTTGTAGAAAAAGTTCTCGGATCGACCGCTGTGTGGCGCTTCAAGCACTTGACTCCCAATTTTTTTGGTCTGTTTTGTTGCTCAACTATAATCGAACTTTCTGTCAAAATTTGGCGAAATTTCATCAAGATTTGTAAAAGTTATGTTAGTTTTAATACATGTCCATTCGAGTAATCAAGTAATTTTAGGTGATAAATATGTTTTATACTGAACTAGTAAGAGTAAAATAATTGTGAATTGCGTACTTATTTATTCAAATTTGAAGACCTTATGTCTATGAAACTGAACAATTTAATTGATTTTTTTTAATATTTGATTATTCTTCATACGTTGGTTATCCACCATGGGTGCACGGATTCACCGCAGTTTCTGCCCAAGTATGTATTCACATGCATTCTTAGATTATTAGGTTCGACAAATTTCCAATTCAAGTTCCCTTACAGGTATTCCGGCACCCGTGTATAAAGCTGGCAACTGATTGAACATTCTTATTATAAGAGGAAACACATCTTACCTGTCGGCAACTTACGGGGTTTGAACCCTAGAGTTTTCTTGCCGATACCGGGAATCGAACCCAGTACACCTGGCATACCTTGACTAGACTCACGCCAGTCTATCTGATAGACCACATTGGCGCTAAGATTTTTCAATATGGGTGCACGGAATGGCTGTAAATTCGCTGTTGTTAATTATATAGAAATAAATAGTTTTCAACTTGCTTCAGAACACAAAATATTTTTGAGTTAGATATGATAGGCATTTGAAATGCAACATTAGTCAATCGAAAAACTTTTAAGTAAAAACAAATCAATGTGTACATTTGACCATGTTGATTCATTATTTTTATTTCCATTTTTTTCCGTCGCACGACATAACTTGATGCATATAATTCCTTAAATTCACTCGATCCATGATAACTGTTTTCCAATTTCTCGGATGTTGATCAGATCTTATCAGATAAATATACGATGGCAAAACCCTGTTTTTTAATAATAAATAAATAAATTTATTATTTCAAGATAGAATTGAAATATTTCTTTTCCAGGAATGAAAAAACGGAGCTTAAAATAAAAATCGTTATTCAAATAATTATGTCTCAACATGAAAGACATGATTTCGACTTTGGTTTAGTTAAGATTTGTAATAATACTTTTAAAAAAATTGCAAAAAGTCCAATATTTGATTAAAACGCGGTGAATCCGTGCACCCATAGTGAAAAACCATGTATATAACACAAATTTTCATTTGAATCTTTAAAAGTCTTTTTTCTTTACCTTTAACATGCAAAAAAATTGATTTTGGATGAATGGCGGTGAATCCGTGCACCCATGGTAAATTGCTCTACTTATATAAAAAATATGCTTCAAAACCTACAATATCAGGTATAATTTATAGGCATCGGGTTGAAAAACTTCAGAGCGATGGATGCTAGAAAACATCTACTAAAACAAAACTGAAGTGAAACCGTGCACCCATGGTCAATAACCATAGCCATCTAACATGTTTTTATAATTAGATTGATAATGTGTTTCAATTTTTTGATAATTATTTGACATATTCATTTTATGACATACACGCATTCGTCAACTATGCCAAACTGAGGTGATTCCGGGCACCCATAGTGAAAAAATATTTCAATTTTATAACAAAAATGTTATCAAATTAATAACAAAATAATTTCAGAAGAAAAAATTTAAAAATATTTTGATAGAAAAAATTTCCCCCTTACCAGTCATTTTGACTGGTCACGGTCCGAATAGGTATATTCAATTTGCCGGTCCTTCTAGTGTTAAGAAAGAACTTTAACCGACAAACTGGTTTGATTCTAGCTGCAAAAAATTTGAAGAATTGAGAAAGATTTCTCACTATCGATAGAAGTTAATTAGCTAGACTTCATGTTATTCATCAAGTATCGTAAATTTTCAGATAACTATCCATTTGTTTTACAATATGCCATTTCTTTGCTGATGATTTTGCTACTGTCAACAGTATCCGAAACGGAAGTTCAAAATGATAAGTGTTGCAAAATAGAACATTCAGATTCTTTCCGTAACGTTTCATTACTGGAATGGTTTTTTTTTATAGATTTTTTTTGTTGTTTTTCATTTGTACACAAAGTTTTTGATTGGAAAAAACCTTTTTTCAATCAAATTTAATGTATAAACCAGATTTAAGGAAAATAATATTACTAAGACTAAGCCATCAAGGTAGAACTATCATTTTCCTTGCTCAATCTGATTTGTTTTTCCAATTTTGATCGTGTAAATTTTTAGTAATTTAGCACATTTTATTGACTTCGGGAATTCCCGGGATTTTTTAAGCGCTTCCGGGGATTCGGGAAATCCCGAATTTTTCTAATTCCCGGAAATTCCCGACTGAGAAATCCCGGGTAGGACTCTAATGTAAATCATGGTACCGAACAAAGTCTGAAATTGCCGTATAAATGTTCTGTTAAAGCTTTTCGTATCTGGATCTGCATTTTCAGGGCAGCCAAAATGCCGAACTAAGCAGACTTCCGCTCCATTCCTTCCTATTTCCGATCGTTTCCTGCCTTTCCTGCCTTGGAGATATCTGAACCCAAAGTGGTCACTTCTGTAATCCAGGACATGAATACTCTCAATGCACCAGAACTTAAGACCTATCGAAAAATAATGGGATATTCAAACACTACGAAAATATCTTCAATCCTGAAGAAATGAAGAAAAAGTTGATTTCTGTACAGAAAAACCAGCTGCAAAACTTTGCACAAAATTTAATGAATGGTGTAAGGCTGAAAAGAGGATTGTACGAGTATAGTCATCAATTTGAATTAAATAAATATGACTAAAGCTCACTAATGAGACATATTTTTTGTCTGAAAATTTGAAAAGGATTTGTCAACTAGTTTATTTTTTACAGTGTTTTCCCGTGATGCAATTTGAGTCGGGCAGGCCTTAGATCGGTCTAGAATGCGTTTGGCGTTTGGGTAAAACAGTCACTACATGGTTGTTTTTCCTCGGTAAATGGTTCATATAGTATTCTTCATTCGCCCTCTTTCTCACTTACAGTGATTCTATTTTCTTTTGTTTTTTTAATACCGGGCCTTAAAAAGATTTTTCCTACTTCAGGGAACCTGCGCTTCAAAATAACTCAAAATTTTCCTTTTGAATGTAGTTTTGATGGGTTTTTTACATGTTTGGCTTCTTATCAATTTGTCACAGTTTTCGCGTGAAAGCACGATGCCAGAAGTTACGAAAACTAAATGCTAACTTGATGCTAGGTAAGCGAATACTTTTTGGGCATTCTTTCTCATTTATTTGGCCGTTAAATGCGGAATTGTTATGAATAACTTAATGAAATTGCCACAGACGCAGATCGTCAGCCATATTAAGTGATACGTACACCCATAGAAGAGGTTGAAAAAATCCAATGCCTATTCAGCAAATCTCTGTGCCGAAAATGCGTTGAAAAGTGTACTGTACCAAAGATGGTATGATTGGAAAAGCACTATAAAGACTAGAGGTCCCAACAAAAATTATGCATGACCGACCACTACATTCAAGCGAAACAAGAAAAACATTTTATGGCATTTTCATCCTGTTCGATAATTTATCCAAAAAAACATAGTGAGAATCGAACTCACTGCAACATTCTCATCTCGGCGTGCCAGTCCGATATCTTACCCAGTGCACCAACTGAGTCTGTTATTAAATGAAGGTTTATAGTCATAGTTTTTTTACCACTGCTGACTACCAAAAAACGCAATGCATTGGCCGTCTGGCCATTTGTGGTTGTAATTAACTTTCTATTTTTTTCTTTTAGAACTTCCCAGGAATATTAAGGTGGGATTTATCAACGAAAATTTTTGGCTAGAGATCTATTAGGAGCTCGTTTTAAAGTACATTTCGTATTCTTTTTATTGATTAAACTAGACGGCTTAATTTTGAAATACGGTCTGTTTCTATGTCTGCTGGACGAACCAGAAAGGAAAATTAAACTTCTTGCCCACTTGACAAATTGTCTTCAAATCTTGCACATTTAACAAACTTATTTTGCTGAAAATTCCATTGACTATTTTGTTCGATAAACGCAACGGTTAGTACAATACTTATCCATAAATAAACAGCTCTATCTTCATATGGATTCGATAACTCATGGTGGGAGAGTTGCTTGAGTCAGCCGAGTTGCTATGACATCTATCGAGTCGGTACGTTGACCAAAAAGTAAAATAACAATAACAATATGAAAAAAAAATCGCACAAATGTTGGCCGAGTCGCTCTTTTCGCGGTAAAATGCATTGAACACCCCCTCCACAATGGCACCCCCAACAACACAAACCATCTCTTTCTAGTCGACTCTCCAAACACTTCGTCGTCGTCCAATCTTGTCCGCCAAATAGTTGGTATTGGGATGTCTACAAATGGGCGAAGACCGACGACGATGACAACGACAGCGACTTTAGCTGCGCTTTTTTTTCCTGTTGCTGTTTTCATCGCGTTTACTATTTGTTGTTGGTATGTTGTACGATGACATTGTCCCCGTCATCGTCGTCGCGTCGTCGTCCGAGTGTAGAAGTCAAGTCCAAGTCCGATTTGAAATTTTTTCATTCATTCACCAGCAATCTATCAAGTGATTCTGGGTTTTGAGAGTGTGTGCTTTTTGATTTTGCTTCAACACTCAAACTTTGTTGATATGTATTCGCATTCTGTTTTATCTCGAATTCGATGGGCCCTTTGAAACAATAAATTTATATTTTTCTTCGATTTTCAAACTTTTTTTTTTGCGAATCTAAAATATTTTACCTTTCAGTCAGCTTCAAAACCTCAGCCTTTGATACTCTCAGAAACTATTTTCATACCCATCAGCTACTGGCTCAAAATTGCCACAGTAATATCATTGACTAACTTACTGGACACTCGATGTCGTTTGTTGGATAATTTTTTCAAGCAGTACGCAATATCGATTCCAGAGTGCGCATCGATCGTTTTTGGTGAAATGTTATCCCAGTTAGAAAGTGCCATCTAACTTTCAAGGGAAAATAGGCATTTCGGCGATACAATCGGACTAAACAGGTAAATTTTTCCTACAGGGGATTTTATGTCAAATTTTGCAAGGTTCGCAATACCGACGATATGTGTTAAAATTAGACAGAACATGATTGGATTTTTACTCTGAGTGTCATGTCAGTGTATCAGTAGTAACACTCTTGTCCTTTTTTTTAATATTTAGAATATTAAATATTAAATTATTTAAAATTCAAACTTCTTCTATTGTTTATACAATATGACCCATAAAAAATGAGAAAATTTTTAGCAGTCTGTTTTGGGTTGTTTTTGAAGAATTTTTAAGGATTTATGTATGTGTGTATAAGCCATAACCTTCATCTGTCAATTGACGTAAACAGTATAGTAGTACCAAGGTGTGTATATATAGAAGGTGTAACGATATGAGAAACTCCCGATTCAGCCATTTTAATTTGGCTTCTATTGAGTTCGTGGAGTTTGTTTATTAACAAAGCCCTCAGCTCGAACTAATTTTCCGATGTTTACAAACAAACTCACTGAACCTCACCGCGCTCTCTTCGTCTTCTTACTGACAAAGTCAGAGAACCTTGTGATCTAATAACCTTGAGTAGCACAAAGATATATCGGACAGATATACACAAAGAAAACAGTTACGCAAGGGGATGACAAATGGGTTCTTCTTACGAGCAATAATCGTTTTCTTCTTTTATATATATCGGGAGTGAACTTTATGGTTTTTCCTTTCAAAGAAGTACAGAGTTGAAAAAGACGAAATTTTAACCAATGTGGAACCACCGTGATTATTGTGTTAGTGTGCAATCAACCATAATCCTCTAGGACTTGGCACTTCGTTCGGGTCTTAGACAGTTAAATGTCAGGTTTGTTTGGGATTTGGGACCCACAAAATCGTGGGCTCGTAACTTAGATGGTTTTCAAATTCATTGACTAAGGATATGGATTCCATTAAATTGTAGTTACCAGTTACCAGCCTCTCCCCCAAAAATCCCTTATGCCATTCAACGAACGTTCTCTCCTTGATGGATCATGTCCACAGAAGAGGGTAGTGAAAGGCCACGGTCCGCACGAAGCGATTGCTGTCTAAGTTGCAGAAGAAGTAGCTAATATTCGAGTACTTAAACGAGAAACTTTTGTCGATTGATACGGTGTCCAATTCACGTACAGATCGGTGTTTTTCACCCATGAAGGCTAAGGATGTTCCAGAGTCTCACTAGAGTCATAGTCATGGTGGAGCCTCCTGTTTTCATCAAAGCTGGAGTAAAAGTTAGTCTTGAAGTCTCTATGGCATTTTGAAGAATCAGGTGCTCCCGTGAATTCGGGCAAACTTCGGTGAACACGAGAATGTTTATTCCAACTATGTAGATGGAGCTCATGCCATACCTCGTAACGAACCCAAATCTAGCTGGAGAAGAATATGAAGTTTTGGCCGAAGAATCTTTGGCAGTCCGGATTTGAACCTTCTCGACTATTTGATATGGGCGTATTTATGTTCAAGCTAAGGCCTGTGGATTCTCTGATCCAAGAGTCGATTCTCTGGAGGCTTACATCTCTGAGGCGTGGGCTTTTTTGCCAGTAATTTACCACTAGGTGGCACTCTTCCCCATGAGCCGTGGGTTTCAATGTCAGCGGCTTATATTGCGAAGGTATGCTCCCGATTCAGATCTCGCCTAAAGAGAGAAGTTTAGAACGGAAGTGCACCTTCTATGCAAAATACACTCGATCATTTCTCGAGTTATAAAAAAAAGTATGGGTACACCCCTCTCCCTTTTCAAGCACCCCAATGAATAGAAAGGAGGAGTCTTAAAATCTTATTTCCATATATTTTTCTATGGTAAATTTGATTTGATTTGCTAAAAATGGTATCGACTTATGCAAAAAATGTATGAGAGCCCCCTCTTCCATATTTATCCTTCCTCTGGAGGGTTCCCTTATAAGCATAGAAACATTTCTCCATCCCAAAAACCTTATTCTATAGATATGCTCCAAAAATGTATGAAGCTCTCGTCTCCTCTTCCTATCGCATTCAATGGAAGAAGGGAAGGGTCCCAAATAGTTATAGAAACATTACTCGTATCAAATTACAATCCTTTACCAAATTCGTTGCCTTTCGCCTGATTAACTCGACATCTCTTAAAAAAAACTGTGGTGATCCCCCCTCCCTCTCTCTATATATGTTTACCTGGATAAAGGGGGGGGAGGTTCTTAAACAACCATAGAGTCTTTTTCCGTATCCGAATATGCTCCCCTGCCAAATTTAGTTCCATTTTCATCATTTATTTCACCAGTTCTGCAAAAAATTTACGGGAACCCCCTCCCCCTTTATGTTACTCTAATGAAAGATGTGAAGAGCTTTAAATCATCTTGGACACATTTCGTTAACTGAAATATCCTCGCATGCCAAATTTGATTCCCCTCGCTTGGTCAGTTATTGAGTATTGCATAAATTGGTATATGCCCCTTTTCCTACCCTCCCAATGCAAATCGGGAGGAGTTCCAAACATTGCTAGAACCTTTACCCATATCCAAATATCCTCCTAAGTCAATTTGATTCCATTTACTCAAAAAGTTATATAATTTCGCACTAGAAAAAGGAGGATTCTCCCACAATCATTTCCCGTATCTAAACACCCTCACATCATGCCAAATCTGGTTCCATTTGCTTGACTAATTATTCTCGAGTTATGTTAAAAATTGTAAGAGAGTCCCCGTCCCCCCTTCCTATTTCCCCCCTGGGAAAAGAACATTCATAGAAATATTACTCGTAGCCAAGATTCCTCCAATGCCAAATTTGATACCATTTGCTTGAATGGTTCTCAAGTTATGCAAAATTTTTTTTTTTGTTTTGAAGTTTCTTCCCCCTTCCTTTTGCAGCCGTTTTCTGTGAATTCTTAAAATGTTTCATATGACGTAATGAAAGCTTTGGACCAAAAATTTAATTTTGAATATGTATTGGAATTTTGATCATATAAATTTTGTATTTCTATTTAGGTTTTTAACAGAGATCTAAAGGGTGATACGGTCAAAATTTAGTCGAGGGAAAACGCGTGTAAATCGGTGTAATCGTTTATTTAAAAAATCAAATTAAATTTCTTTTTCAAGTTTATTTAGTATAACATTCAGGAAAAATATTCAGTTAGGCTTCCGCTTTTCCAAATCCGAATTGCCGGGCCTTACGCTTAACCCCTGCCATCAGATTTTGTACAGCCACCTTGTCCACCTTCTTCGCCGCAGAAAGCCAGTTTGCCTTGAACTGCTGCTCGTCCTTAGCAGTTTTTTTGGTCTTCTTTAGGTTCCGCTTGACAATAGCCCAGTATTTCTCAATTGGGCGGAACTCTGGCGTATTGAGAGGGTTCTTGTCCTTGGGAACCACCTGCACGTTGTTGGCGGCGTACCACTCCATGGACTTTTTACCGTAATGGCAAGATGCCAAATCCGGCCAAAACAGTACGGAACAACCGTGTTTCTTCAGGAAAGGCAGCAGACGTTTATTCAAACACTCTTTCACGTAAATTTCTTGGTTGACAGTCCCGGAAGCTATGAAAAAGCTGCTTTTCAAGCCACAGGTACAGATGACTTGCCAAACCAGATATTTCTTCGCGAACTTTGACAGTTTCATGTGCTTGAAAATATCTGCTACCTTTCCCCTTCCTTTTGCCGTATAAAACTCCTGTCCCGGAAGCTGCTTGTAGTCGGCTTTGACGTAGGTTTCGTCGTCCATTATCACGCAGCCAAACTTCGTCAGCATCGTCGTGTACAGCCTCCGGTATCGCGCTTTGGCCGTCGTATTTTGTTTATCATCGCGATTTGGAGTCACTACCTTCTTGTAAGTCGATAGTCCGGCTCGATGCACGGTTGTAGACGTACACCCAGCGGCATCTCGAAGAGAGAGGTTAGGGTTTCGCTTGAAACTACCGGCAACTCTCTTTGTCGTCTCAGCGGCTTCCGGTTTTCGATTTCCCCCCGATCCAGACTTCCTGGCTGTCGACAAACGTTCCCCAAACACTTTAATTACATTTGTAACGGTTGATTTTGGCAACTTTTAGCGATTTTGCCAGCTCTGCGTGCGAGTAGCTCGGATTTTCGCGATGCGCGAGCAAAATTTTGATTTCCTTGGACGGCATTTTGACAACTGAAGAGTGAATTCCAAAATCAAAATAGGAGTATCATTCTACACACACACACACCTTCAAAATGAGGGGTGTTCAGGTTTTTTAAATGCAAAATTGAAAGAAATACGTCAAGTTGATATTGACCAAATTTTGACCGTATCACCCTTTACCCCCTCACAGGATGAACTACAAAAATTTCTGGAGTGACTATAAATTCGATATTCAAAGAGACTGACCGTGACTTAGTCTACCGCAATGGCTAAGCGCCTCGCCCATCTGTCTGTCTGTTGGTTTCATACACATTCGCTTTGTTTGCGTTTGCTAGCTCGTTGAGTTGCTCGATTCGATTCACCAAACCGACAGACCGGTGCAACTGTAGCCGCTGGTATTTATTACTATATTGTACTCCGTAGCTACTATCTTCGGGGTTCGTTTTGAATGAATGGCAACAGCGATACACCCACTGCTCGCCCACGTCACTAAAAATCTAGCACCACACCCCCGCACAAATCGAATCGAGAATCCTTCCTTGTGTTCGGTACCTACTTTCGTCGGTATAACAGCAGAATACACTCCCTACTGACTGGGGCTAATTTGGCTCCGGGGCGCGCTCTCGTTCTTCTCGTTCTCTCTTCCTCTCGCGCTGATTTTGTGATATTTACGGCCCCACCATCAGAGTGCCATAATATAGAATCCATCATCCAGGCAGGGTTCAATTCTCCGCTTCAACAGTATTAGCTGAGCAGCTACTCGAAACAACGAGCTCTTTACTGAATGGCAGCAGCGCTACAAATGTCGGAACCAGCTGTGAGGGTAACAACATATTAATCACATCCCCAGCAGCCCCCATCTGGCAGTCAGTCGGTAACAAATTTGTCAAAAATGTACCAGGGTTCATACTACCCAGCGGAGACTTTGTCCTGTCAAGCTCAAACATGCTTACAAATTTTGTGGGCCAAAAAGTACTTTGTGTATAGTAAACTTTGTTGCTGACACAATGATTATTCGAAAATATGCGTATTTACAAAACAAACCGCAAACCAGCGTGTATTGGGTTCGCCCTTAAAAATTTGTGACATAACACGACTCACACACAAAAATCGTTTCATCGAAAAATCGCTTCTTGTTTACAACATTTGCTAGCACCAAACGTCAGCCGTCCCAAAGTTTTGAATCACAAACGATAAACAGCAAGACTGTGCTGACAACGACTTCGGACGTTTACAATGCTCCCCGTGTATGGGGCACCCATTTGCATCATAATAGTAATGTCACACACGAAAATAAAAGAAAAAAAAAAAAAAACAACCGCCACAATCTTTCGCTGTGGTGTCGGTCATTGAACAATCGTTGTTTCGCTGACAGATGATAATTACCTACGCGTTTGTTCGAATGCGCGGTTCTAGGTGAATAGTTTGTTGGAGACATCTTACCTATTTACTACTAGGGAAAAAAAATACACGATTGTCTCCGAGACAACGGCGACAGTCAAATGGTGATGAGTGACCCCCCGGTGTCTTGCCCTCTTGGTGGAACCCATCCGAAGATCAATTTCAAATTATTGTTCCGTATGTGAGTGATGGGTTCTGGAATTGGCACACCTACCGTTCGTGCTCATTGTGATGAACAGGCCTATGGGAAACCTTAGGTTTAGTAGAAAAACAATCAAGCCGTTTACGCTCGATGAAAGTTTCGCTTGGTTTAGTTTTGATTGCATCGGCTCTATAGGGGAGCAGCAAGCAGTGGACTACACTCTCCTTTTTTGGTACTCAAAATTAGGTTTGACCAAAATTGAAAACAAAGTTCGATTTTATGAATTTAAAGTTTTGTTCAATTTTTCTTCCTTTCGTGGTTCAAAACGAAGTTCGAACTGCGAACTCAAAGTTGAGGGCTGCCACTGAAGTGCTGTTTTGAACCGAAACTTAATTTTGAGTTTGACAAAAGGAACGTGTATGATGATGTGTTCCTGCAAATACACTGAGCTTTTTACACGGTTCTTTTGGGGAATTATAGTGAACGAGAAAAAAATTAATCCGTTTCAGAGAAAATTTAAACATTTTTTATGTTGAGGGTGGATTAGTTCATAAAGAACAGACGTGCAACCAAAATTTCAACGACCTTTTTGAACAAGTTTTTTGTTTTAGGCTGGGCCACCAGATGTCTCCAAACACACGAAATTTTTGCTCGATTAGGTGTGTTGGTACACATCTAATCCATCGGGTTGATTCTGTATAGGAGCTGCGATTGTTTCGCCTCCCATACAAAATTAACCGTTGCTGAGGAAAGATCCGATTCGATAAGTTTGAGTTTTCTCCCACATGCCCTAGACTTACATTTTTAAAACCACCTTTCAAATGTTTCTTCTCCAAAGCGCCCAAGCTTGAACTATGCAATTTCCTATCTTTCGATTTTCATTCTACTAGAGTTCATCTCGTCGAATTTCCAATAAAATATAATAACAAAGTTATGACGGCGACAAAAATCTGAAAACAAACATACAAAAGAAAACTGCCAAAAAAAAAACTGGGTAAAAATAACTAAGTTAAGTCAGTTTTGAGCAGGTGG
Source organism: Uranotaenia lowii (assembly GCF_029784155.1). Classification (NCBI taxonomy): domain Eukaryota; kingdom Metazoa; phylum Arthropoda; class Insecta; order Diptera; family Culicidae; genus Uranotaenia; species Uranotaenia lowii. The sequence continues at coordinate 287,346,795 of NC_073693.1, read as the reverse complement.
TATGAGTTACTTGCATGTTACAATCGCTGTTAAAGTTTCGTAAACACATTCGTCATGTTGAATTATCAAAAAATAATTTTTAACTTATTCGCTATTTCCTCCAAACTCGCTAAAAATACTTATTTTTGAGCATTGGCAGCGAGAGTGCTTTAGAGATGCCTAGAATCAGAACTCCTGGGTGAGACTGATTGTCAAGAATGTTCCTATTTGACTGGACAAAGCCGATGTGTCCTCTGGCTTTGATTACTATGCAAAAAGTGCGAAAACTGATTCCAAATCAGTTATTTTGATCACCGCAGTATTGCAAAAATAAAGAAGGTAATATTTACCCAGTCATAGGCGTAGGAATGCAATGGTGGGAGAAAGGAGGTGGTGGGTTTAAACCCCGCCATGGAGAGAGTTCATCAAACTGTACACTTTAAATTTGTTATTCTCAATCATATTTTGATGATGGAATAAGGTTATTCAATATTAACAATCTTGACTCAGAACTGATGTCAAAACTTCGAAAACTAATCCCAGGTTCAGAATTCAGCTACAGTTTTTCAACATTTTCTCACTTATCGATAGTAATTCTTTTCTGAATACTAAATTTTAAATAATATTTGACTCATTTCAGAGATTCTGGTTCCATATAATCAAAATCGATTTTTTTTTTGGGTTTTCATATTTCCGATTATGTTTTCAGTTTAGGATTCTTGATTTTCGGTTCGAATCATCATTAAAAGTTTAAATGAAATGCTGTGTTCGAAATCGTCGTTTTAATTTGGTTTTACATTACTTTCAAAATTTGATTCATGATTTTTTAAACTCATATGCATTTTTTACATTTAGTTAAAAAAATTTCCGAACATAAAAGCTTACAAATCATTCTGAGTTTTTGTTTCATATTCAGATTCGAAGTTCTTATGCGAAATTCAAACATAACAAAGCTTCAAAATGGCGAAATGGCGATCATCCAAAATTTTTAGGATTAGAAATAGATACATTACATTATTGAAATAAAGAACAATAATTGAAACCCAAAACATCCTAATTAGAACTATGCATTCATGATTTAGGGCTCTGAAACTGACGTTAATTCTTGGCTCATATTTCTAAATTCAGAAACCGTTTTTAAGTAGGTACATTTCATTACGTTTTCGTATTGAAATTCCGAAACCGATTGAAAATTTAAATTTTGAATTGAAGTTCAGATACAATATTATGTACTGTTCAAAATTCACAAATACATTTCATTACGCTTTCGTATTGAAATTCCGAAACAGATTGAAAATTTAAATTTGAATTGAAGTTCAGATACAATATTATGTACTGTTCAAAATTCACAATACATTTCATTACGCTTTCGTATTGAAATTCCGAAACAGATTGAAAATTTAAATTTTGAATTGAAGTTCAGATTCAATATTATGTACTGTTCAAAATTCAGATTCAGCTCATAAATGAGTTCCACAATCAAAATAAAATTATGAAATTGACATTAATTAAGTATAATTTAAGTTCATTTTAATAGTTTTGTCTTTTGAAAAACTTATTTAAAAAAATTATCCACAAGAATTGATTTTTAAAAACAGATATCTTCTTATAACAAAATAACTTGGTATTCTATAGGTTTTGGCGTATTGTTCAACGTTATTAATATTGCAGTTTTTTCAAGAACCAAATTTCAAACTTAAATCTTTAACAAGGATCGAGTTTGCAAAAATCCGATGTGAACTGTAAAATTCTTAACCATTACTCTAATCAACTTTTAAAAATAGGATTTATTTTTAGAATGCTTTCTGAAAAAAATATTGTTAGTTTCAAATCAAATAAGCAACATTAGGTTTTACCCGGATTTGCCCGGATATTAAATATAAAAATTTGGAAAATCAAACAAAAAGTTCAATTGCATCATTATAATTTTAATTTTTTTCCTTCAAATATAAAGCCTGAAATACGATTCATAATCTGGTTATGTTTTTCGATTAAAAAAATGATTCAAGTGTTTTTACTTGATTTTTGTTGAATAGTTTCCAGATTTTTGTCGAGTTTTCCGAATATTGCCTGGATTTTGGATTAAAAATTTGGAAATAAAATACTCGAATTTTGGAAGGTTTTAAATAAAATAGCCCGGATAGGTGCGGGTGAATTTCTGGCAATCTTAAGGATTTAGATGTAAATTTTAAGATTTCAACCATCGATGAAAGTAAGTTTCCTATATTGTTGCTAAAGGATTCGTTATACAAATCCTCATCATCATTTGATTTTTTTTTTTCAAAAGTTTCTATTTAACACAACAAACTATTTATGTAAAAGAACTTTAAAATAAATAATCAAATATTATTTAAAAAAATATTTTCTCTTCCTTTTATTCATGCATTGTTTGAGCAAAAATGTCACAGAAAAAAAATAGGTCACCAAACTTTCCACCCCTTATAAGTCAGTTCTTCCTACGGCCATGTCCCCAGTTATAAGTAACTCTTATTGCATTCGTTCTTCATTAAATTCGTCCATTCGTCCATTTTACATTGGTTTGATAATTTGTGAGTTCGTATACGATTACACATTTTCAAAAAATGGGCAGTTAAAAATTGATTTGTACTGAAACAAAGCAAGCGAAAGATTCCCTTTAATTCAACCACGGTAAAAGGAAAGTTCAGATGCCGGTATTTCGATAGCAACTTACTATCTTCTTCAGTGAGCGTTTTCGATTTGTACTGTTCCACGGCAATTTTTAACGTATTTTTTAGATGACAGAATTTGAAATTTTACACACTTTCCTGAAGTTTCTTTGTTCGAGCTTGTACGTCGGTTCAAAGTATTAGTTCTGAGGTTTGAAAGAACTCGATCGTTTAGCCTCGTTAGTGAGTCTGTAATTTTGTAAGTCCGCGGGCGTTAAAATGAACATGAAAATAGAATTGTAAACTCTACGGAGTATAAAATAAAATTTTCGGTCCGGATCGATATCTGCCAACCGATTTGCGCAGATGTTTGCCAAAGTATGTGGCGCTTTACGGGCGTCATACAGAAGAATTCCCAAAGAGGGAGGAACAGAAAGAAAAAATTGAACTTGAACAAAGCAGACAAAAATTTCAATCCGAATCGATTTCTCACAACCGATTTGCTCCGATATTTGTCAATGTATGGGGCTCTTCAAGGGTGCCATACTTTTGGATATTTTTTGCGCAAAATAGAGAGGATATCAAAAATTAAAAAAGAAAAGAGAGAAAAAATCGACAAACCATACAACATTTTCGATTGCGTTCGATCCCTCGCAACCGATTTGCCCAGATGTTAGCCAATTCAGCTATCGGACTCTTTAGGAAAGTTTTTAAATAAATAATTTTTGAGTTTTTCGTTATTATTACAAATCGAAATAATATTCTAAACCAGAGTGGAAAGCTTTGCGCTTCCTATTTACATATCTTCCTAGAACATTATAATTTAAAAAAATATTTCCACTACATGAATGACTACCCAGAAAACATTTTTGTAGCTACAATCTTATGTTGATTTGATATACGTTCCATATACATTATAGAATGATCGTATGAAAGTTTAAAAAACAGCATTTTGCTACCAAAGTGGTGGCTATATACAAACATAAGTTTAATTTCTTTTTACTACACCAAGGGCTTCTGATATAGCTCAGATGGCAAGTCTGTTGTCTCCTGAGCCGATGTCCGTGAGTTCGAGCCCAAGAGTAAAACATCGAACACAGTTGTACCGGATAAATTTTTCAATAACGATCCGCCAACCGCAACGTTGATAAAGTCGCGAATGCCATAAAGATGGTAAAACGACTATAATCGAAAACAAAACAAAAACAAAACTACACCGATTGGGCGTTATCCGACACCTTATTTGAACCTATCGAAAGAATGCAAAGAAAGCGTAAGATTTTGTTCTCATAGCCTTCAAATCGTTGCCAGCGACAATATGTTCCAGTTTCTCATTGGTCAATATTGCTCAATTCCCTACTGATATTTAGCCATCTGTATGCCCTGCTGGTTGCAGAGAGAACATGACGATGATTTTCTCACTTGAAGCCCGCGGGGAAGTAAAATCATTTCAAAATTTTCCAACATGGTAGACTTTCTATCATATCCGATTTAAACTGACTTCAAATGACATTTTATACGATCTTTTCACTATTCAGTTGAAATTGCAATTCGCATCACCATTGTAAACGACTAAGTTATCATTTCTGATACGATTTCATGTTTGCTGGGTAGAAGAAAAACATGGGTCTTAGTTTAAGCTTTCAAGTGGTTTGTTATTACGTTTAATTTTCTGAGCATATCATATATTCTGAAGTATTGAAGGTTATGTCGGTTCCATAACGAAAAACAAAATTATGTCGGTTCGAGTCGTTTCAATATTTCGTGGTTCGGATCGAATAATAGATAATTTCCCAATACCTTAGAGTTCTTTCTCATCATCTTCATTAGCTTCATAGCTCTGAACTCGAAGTATAGTCTGCGGTGAATCGAGTTTCTCCCCTCAACTATAATAGTGGAACTTAACGTCCCAGGGCTGGTAGCGAGTCACTTTTTAGTGATTTGGTCACTTTTTTTGGGTCAGTCACTAAAAAGTCACTTTTTTCATCATTTGGTCACTAAAGTCACTATTTTCCGAAAAATGGTCACTTTTATCACCAAAAGTCACTTTTTACCAAAAAAACCAATGAAAGAGTAATTTGAATTGCGCGTGTTCATATTGACGGTAGTAACGGTAAATTACTTGATCAGTCAGTCAGAAAATTGTTTCGCCTCCGGCGGAATTTCGACATAAATCACCTTTGGCTTGAGACATTTCGATCTACGACATTATTTGACGTTCATGAATTGAAACTAACTTTGATTGTAGATTTTAGTTTTTAGTTCAATCAACCTTTTGTATTGGAACTCAAAACTTGATATACAAAAACCCTATCTCGTCTTTAGAATGGGTTTTTATTAAGAAGTGTAACTAAGATTGAGATTGAAACAAACCATTTTTTTATTAAAAAAAATCTTTTATGTCATAACAAATGTTATGTTGATTTGAAATATTCTTAAAAAAAAACAATTTCATACTCAATTTTATTCCGTGATTTTTTGTTCTTCTAAATACTAAAAAAAAAGTTTTAAAAATTTACACAGGGCCACAAAATTTACATTTTTCTTAGGTGCAATGAATTTAAACGGTTATTTCAACTAATTTGGGTTCCCCGAATCTCAATATGTACGCAATATTTCTATTTATATTTTTTTTATTTTCCATTTACCAAATCAATAATTTAAAAAAATAAGCACCAAAATGGTTATAGTGAAACATGTTTATTGAAAAACTCTTCTTGAAATGTTTTTAAAAACTAATCTTTTTTTTATTTCCATATTGTTTTTTTCAATTTTCAAATAAATTTACCGAATTTTATTGTACAGTTTTTTTTTTCAATTTTCTAATCAGCCGGATTTTTTTTTAATCAAACTTTTTAAATTTTTAAGACATATTTTTAACAATTGTTTTTAAATTCTGAATGTTCGTGTTCTTCAACCATAAGCCTTTAACTCCAAATTTTAAATAATGAAACATAATTTCAACCTTCTGTTCTTTCAGGACCCAATATTTTAAGCAAAAGAGACAAAATACTCAGAGCTTGTAATTTAAAGCTTAAAAACCTGCGATTGAAAATTTAAAAACTTTTTATTAATATTTTTTTATATGAAATCATGTTTTTTTTGGATCGATCATGATTTCTAAATTAATCTAAAAAGTTTGAAAAATTGTTCTAAGTAGCAACTTTAAAAATAAATTTTAATACGCAGTGTTAGCTAACTTTGTATTTGATTTGTGCTTTCAATATAAATAACAAAAGTTTTGAACTCATTATTTTTAATATCAGTTTTTATCATTCACGAAATTACTCATTTTCTAACATTTCTTTGTCAGTGTAGTTGAACATGAAGTTATTATTTAAGCTTCAAAAATGAAATTTTGATAACTGGAGGATATTACTACATTAAAGGTTTTTTGTCTGGCTTATATAACTGGCACTTTTAAAATAATTATAAATATATTCTTCTTTTTATCAAACCATAGAACATTGAATAAATTCTGTTAAAAATTCATTTCTTATTCAGTAATCGGTAATTCACATTTTAAATCGTGATTAAATATTTTTTGTTCAAATTGAAAAAATGATAGAGGAATTTCTCACTAAACTTCCAGTTGAAAATGAGGGAAAGAATTCCAAATGTAGATGCATAAAAATTAACAATTATTAACATTTTCCTAACATCAATTCATGGTAAGTTTTGTACAAGATTGGACATTTATTTTAGAATTCAGATTTTCTTAATTTTAAATTTGCTAAGAAATTCTTTTGAAACTAATTTATTTCTTACTTTCTTTCTTGACTTATTGAAAATTTGAAACATTCATTGTAATATGTTTCCAGAATTTTGTTTATCAGTCATTTTTTAGTTTGTGTGTTGAACATGAGTGACAAACTGTGTAAGAAAACCCTTTCCTTTCAATTTTTCATTTTTGGCATTGTTATTATTCGAAAACCAACCCCCCCCCCCCCCCTCCCTCCCCATAGACGGGTCCTTCGCACGGGCCTGATTTGGTCACATTTTTTGTACTTCAAAGTTACTTTTTTCGTTCTACATAGTCACAATTTGGTCACTTTTTTCGGTCCTCAAAGTCACTATTTGGTCACTTTTTATCAAATTTTGGTCACTAAAGTCACTACTTTGTCATTGTCAAACCGCTACCAGCCCTGCGTCACACTCTAGAAATGAAGCCTCTTCTTAGTTTTTGTGTTTCTTCAGAGAATTGTTTATTGAGAATATGACCATTGCACAGTGGTCCAAAATGCGAAAAACGTGATCGTTGCTTATAACTTTTTTAGGTCACATTTTAGCATATCGGTGTCTTCGGAGAAGTTTGTCAGTAAAATAAGCTCTATAATAAAAAACTATTATTTTTCTGATTAATCCCCCTACAAGTGAGATAAAATTTCTAACTTCTCTGTTATAGGTTTTAGCTCTTTGGTGTCTTCGACAAACTTGTTGAAAATCAAATTTCCTACAACTTTGTCTCAGATGCCAAGTTTCTAAAATAATTATTATCCGAGATATCGGTCAAATAAGAAACTTAACCTCTAAAAATCAGTTTTTTAATAATAACTTTTTTCAGTAAATTTTAAGTTTAATAAAGTGTTCCACAAAGTTGTTTGTTTTACTAAAATACACCATTTTGTTGAACATTTCAAGTTTGTAAAATGTGATACTGCAGAGCTATGATAAAAAGATTACCGAAAATAGGGCTTTTTCACGCCTTATTTTACAAACACCGGGCAACATCGGGCTGCCCGCTTTAGATGAAAAATGAAATCGAAGATTTCGTCTACAAGATGCAGGTAAAATTGTCAGTATCCACTTGTATCCAAGCGAGATACATCAATTTTACTTTTCCATGTTAGCATTAAAAACAACGATTTCTATGAAAGCACATACAGCGCATTCTACTACGTGTGTTTTTTTCTAGTTTTTCCCTGCGCGATTTCAGAAGCAAAGGTTTGGAAGCGCATTTGTATTATTAGCATCTCCAGCTTGTAGAGGATATCTTTTTCAATTGAACACACAATAACCTGTACTAATAATACAAATGCGCTTCCAAACCTTTGCTTCTGACATCGCGCAGGGAAAAACTAGAAAAAAACACACGTAATAGAATGCGCTGTATGTGCTTTCATAGAAATCGTTGTTTTTAATGCAAACATGGAAAAGTAAAATTGATGTATCTCGCTTGGATACAAGTGGATACTGACGATTTTACCTGCATCTTGTAGACGAAATCTTCGACTTCATTTTGCATCTAAAGCGGGCTGCCCGATGTTGCCCGGTGTTTGTAAAATAAGGCGTGAAAAAGCCCTATTTTCGGTAATCTTTTTATCATAGCTCTGCAGTATCACATTTTACAAACTTGAAATGTTCAACAAAGTGGTGTATTTTAGTAAAACAAACAACTTTGTGGAACATTTTATTAAACTTAAAATTTACTGGAAAAAGTTATTATTAAAAAACTGATTTTTAGAGGTTAAGTTTCTTATTTGGCCGATATCTCGGATAATAATTAATTTAGAAACTTGGCATCTGAGACAAAGTTGTAGGAAATTTGATTTTCAACAAGTTTGTCGAAGACACCAAAGAGCTAAAACCTATAACAGAGAAGTTAGAAATTTTATCTCACTTGTAGGGGGATTAATCAGAAAAATAATAGTTTTTTATTATAGAGCTTATTTTACTGACAAACTTCTCCGAAGACACCGATATGCTAAAATGTGACCTAAAAAAGTTATAAGCAACGATCACGTTTTTCGCATTTTGGACCACTGTGCATTGATTCAATCTCTAACATCTCCTATCAAAACCTACCACTATTCAATGAAATCTAAACCTAAATAAACACATTCCTACAAAACACTTGTTCCAAGTGCAAGCAAACAACTGAAGTATGCTTGGTATTTCGCCAAAGTTCTACTTTGAATCGAACCAATTGTTCTCATTGAACTTGTGCAAAAATTGGTTCGAATGATTTTTTTTTCCTGGTTTGACGCACATTTCATGCCAGGGGGGAAATAAAACGTGCCAACCAAAGTCGTGGGAATGCATTACGAAGACAATAACAAAAAATAACTTTTATCAAACTCAAACTTGGTCTAATGTCCCTCTGTAAAACTTGAATTGTTACTAGAGAATATAAACACGCCTCCGGTCGAGTGGCTACCGTAGTGAGACGGTAGTCGCAGGTGCACTGAGATATGGGTTTGATTCCCATCTCAGTACTGGGTGTTGAATGTTAATCTTAAGTTTCCTACGTTTATTCAGTCTGTAAGGCCTCAATCGTATAAGACGATGTGTGTCTTTTAAAAATATCATGAATAATATTACAATACATTCTATAATATACAAGATTTTGCTGTAATAGTCTTCTTTTATTGTTTAATCTGTTAAAAATTGCATTAAATAAAACCATAAAATTGTATGACAACGTAATGAAAATATCTTGAAGTTGTTTATACCTAATCTAGTCTCACCTAATTGTGCTGTTATGGTAACGGGATTACATTGTAAGGAGATAATACGAAAATAAAATAGAACATATAATCTTCCTGTGGAAAGTACACCCAATGAAGCAAAAAAAAACAAGTACCTATGCCAGAATCGCTTGTTGCTGCCAACCAGAGTGCTCGTTCCACACATTTTGCTATTCTACAACTCTTCCGATAAATAAACTCGAGAATTGTTGCTATTCTTGGTATAGTTTTGTGTGTAGTATATGTAGTAGGTACCTATACTTGAAGTCGAGTTTTTCGTGGAATCGTTCGTCGTCTCGCTCATCACGTACACACACGTACCAACCAATGCCACAGATATCTTATGAAGCAGCAGCAGCAGTGGAGCGAAAGGCGAAAAACGAAAGAAAAAATTCATTCAACAAAACTTGTTCCTTCCTTTCACGAGACGCTGCCTGCTGTGCCGCCTTTTCTCCATTCTTACTCCCGGGGTGGCAGCAAAACGCGAGCGAGCGCGAAGAAGGTGAATCTCCTTCCTTCAACACAACACAGGTCTATCTATAGCGCAATGGAACTCTGACTGAATGTTAAGGCCTAACTTGAGGAGTTCGCACGTACCTACAATCTTTATTTCTGGCTTTTCCCCATTCGCGTCTCCAAAAGTTCTTAACTATAAAAATTCTGTCGATCTCGGTCCGGCTCAGGAATAGGTAGAGGAACAATCCTCTGAACTTGCTTCATTTGGTTATGTTATTTTTCTCTTTTTGACTCTCTTTTCCTGGCCGTTTATGTCAGAATGCTATTTCTAGAAACGATAAAACTAACAATGACTAACATAGTAAGAATGAAAATTCTTATCCGATGCTTAGCAGTGGCAGTGTTAGAAGTGTATTAGTACTAATTATGTCGGTTTTAACTGTGTTAATTATGTACGAAGAGAAGAGGTTTCCACTGGAACATTTTATTGACCAAGTTTTATGAAAATAATCAAATATTTATAATTATTTTGTTTTTTTTTTTTCGAATTAAAAGTAAAAGTTATATTTTATTTATAGTAAGAACATCACAAGATTTTTTTTTCTAAATAATAGGTGGTTAGAAGATTTCGAATCATTTTTCACAGGTTCTATCACCTAAAGCGGTTAATCTTTGGATTACAAAATAGTACGCTTATACTGTTCCTTGTTCAGTCTGACACCAAGATAGCACCACAGTAGGCTACATATGCTGCAAGCTGCTGTCAATGGAGGAAAAGGAGGATCATGTGGAAAATAAAATGAAAAAGTCGAAAAGGAAGCTTGCTTCCATATTTCGGTTTCTCTTCTGAATCAGGCGTCCGTGTGTGAAGTCGTGTCCTGTATAGTGTTTGTGAACGTCCACGGAATTCACCCGAATACCGGTGTGTCTTCGGCACGGGTCGGCCCGCAGACCCTTTGTGGTCTTGCGCCTAAAACGTAAAGGATCATCATCTTCGTCCTCGGGTTCTGCGGATCCCTAATTATTAAGGAGGACTTCCCTTCTCGGCCTGTCCGGATACGGGGCACTCTCGTGGGCAGGCCGATTAATAGCCAACGAAGGAAGACGCCTGCAACGACCGAGTCCAGCAACGCCCGCTGGCGCCGACGGTTTCGGCACCCCGTCGATACGCCCTTAAATCGACGGTCCTCCTGCTTCCGGAACTGGAATTCCGGAACCGCGACGTCGCTACACAGCAGCAGCAGCACATCACGGTTAGTGAGCCAAATACACGCTACACAAGACACAGAACATTGTTTTATACACACAGACAACACGCCACATAAAAACATCAATAAAACCACAATCAACATGAAATTTCCGATTTCTGTATTTTATCCGTAAAGTCCTTGGTTACCCAGTAGCCAGCCGGCCCTGAGGTTCCGTACTCTTAGAGTACCTTGCCTTGGCTGGTCTAGCCGCTGCTTTTCTATACGTAACAATACTTATGGCACACATATAGCCAGATCTTGTCAGCATCTCTCGGTGGGTAGCAAAAGTACCTTTACTACCTATTACGACTCGACATGCCCACTTTGCAGTATTTGACGCAAAGTCAACTGGAACACAGGAGAGAAACGTGGACACTATCCCGTGTTTATTTTATATATGTACATTCGTTGGGAGCATAGACGCTAAGATATTCAATGCCCCGTGTTGTTGGACCTTGTAATTCTTCCTTCAATGGATGAGAATAAGAATTTTCATAACAATTCAAAATTTGTCAATACAATAATTCGGGGAAAATTATATTTTTTCCTTAATTATAATTATAAATACACTGTTCAATATTATTGCAAGAATCCTGGGAGTAACAACAAGTATCTATGTGTGAATATGGTTCTAAAAAAATTATCATCTAATCCTCTACCCGTCTCTATCAAAAAAATGTTAAACGCAATTACTATCTGAAGTTGGACAAATTTCTCTGGACACTAGCCCAATTGTTTAGACTTGAAAACTATCCATTGCGCGACTGTTTTCGGTTATAAGGCCATGTTATTCGGTCAATGGTTGACGAAACGTCGAATAAAGGATGGACCAAATATACACGGTGACGATAGGGGATTTGTTTATTTGTTTATTTGTTTATTTGGTAACAAATCAACGGATCACATGTTGATCCCAATGATTAAATGGATACAAAACAAAATAATTAAAATTATAAAAAAAAGTTTACACAAACTACCTTGACCTAAACGCTATTAAAATTTTTCTTCTAAAGGAATCCCTCGATGTACCGAAATCAAAATGTTCAGAGTAACGGTTGAAAGTCTTGATCACGCCGATCAATGCACTATTTGTCCCGTAGTTGTTTTGACGAAGGGGAGTGTAGAGCTATAAATTCCGGTTCCGTAGTCCTTGAGGTCTGACACTAATGTTGATTGATTCCAATAGCGAAGGGCAGTCAATTTTCGATGTCAGGATATCGGAGACAAACAAGGCCCGTGTAGCTGCTCGGCGGGCTTGTAGCGTGTCTAGGCTAATGAGGTTGCAGCGGTTCTCGTAGCTTGGAAGGTGGAACGGGTCAGACCAGTTCAAATGGCGTAGAGCATATCGCATAAACCGTCGTTGTAGAGCTTCGATCCGATCAGCGCCATTCTGGTAGAAAGGGCTCCAACTTGCCTTGTTTTTATTATCTTACGGGTTTGCGATCTTCCCCAAAATTAAAATTTGATTCATTTTTACCAAACACATGTATCTTTTGCAGATTTCTAACATTTTCATTTTCGAGTTAGATTTTTTTTGTAAATAAAATAAAACCACATTTCAAAGGTACATAACACTGTTATTTTTTAACGGAAATCATAAAATATCACATCAAATCGCATTGAAATTCCATCAGCTGTCTAAGAAAATATTAAAAAAAAAATTAATGACCTTTTATATGAAAATTTTAAAATATGCTTCAAATGTCTATAAGTACCGTCTGCATCACCCAATATTCTGCAAAAAAATACCATTGTATAGCCCAATTTACTATCCAACTTTCATCTAAAGTTTAAATTTAATTGAAAAATACCCGGATTTATTAACTTAATTTGGTAAATCAAACAAAAAAAAAACCACAAACACCTCCAAGTCGAATTTTTTTTTAGCTAATTTTACAAAAATAACCATGAAAAGTTTATTGGAAGTCTAAAATACGATTCAAAATCTGTCGTTGAGTTTTGATGAGAAAAAATATTTTTTTTTTTCAATTTTATTTTTGTTGATTTTTGTTGAGTGATTTCTGGGCTTTGAGAAAATTTGCCCGGATATGTGCTGAAAAAATTCTGGTAACCTTAATCTAAAGACACCAAAGTTCGACAATAGATAAATCTCTTTTTTGCACCGAAAATAAACAATGGTCAAACAATTGTAAGTAAAAAATAAACTAGATTAAACTAGAGGGGTAAACAAAACTACTTTTTTTCTCTTTCCTAAAGGGCCCGCCACACTCCCCCACACCAAAAAAACTCAAATTGAGCCTTCTGGTAATGGACTCATCAGTTCTCGGCTCGTCTGGCAGCTAAGAGAGAAAAAATTAAGATCGCGTTCAAAATTTACTCATGCCGAAAACTCATTTTTTTTTTTAATTTAATGTGCGAGATAATGTAACTGTTGAAGTATGAGTAAACAACGCAGGTTTGTGTTGGAATTGAGTTAAACATCATTTATTTCCTTCGTCAAGTCCTTATTTATTTATTTATTTATTTATTTATTTATTCTGATCAACAGATCACATATATACACATATATATACAATAACTTAATTCTTTAGCGATTATCATCTTGTTGCTTAAAACTTACTGATTCCCAAACTCAGAATCAGTTCTTATTTCCTATCGGATTCTGAGATATCCTCTCAGAATAAACTGCCAACACTGCTGGGTTACTCTGAACCACATGCTGTGATGGCTAAGTTGATCGTGTATGATGACAACATTTTTATTGTTGTCATCATCATTGGTTGTCAAAACGCTATTGTTCTCAGTATGCGAATTAACCGACCAAAAGGGAAAGAGAAACCAAAACAAACCAATGTGGTTTTGGTTTTTACCCAGACAGGAACGGAGGAGCGTTCCATCGGATTCGTTCGAATGGCCAGAACGAATATTTAGAGTATCCGAAAAACCATAAGTATCAACAGTAACTTTACGTAATGCAAATAACACAAAAAGTGAATCTCAGTGGAAAAGAAGTTTCCTTTTAAGAGATCTACTTAGAAAAAAAGGAATTAAATAATCAAAAAACTATTTATACTAATGCTAAAACTAATACATGTAATTATAAAAAAAATTAAAACTTATAATTAAGATTGATTAAGGAAAAATATTTAAAAAGCTGGTTAAGTTGTTGGTCGCGTATTAGCAAATATTTCTTTACACTACAGGTTTTGTGGCATTCTAGGAAATGTTCCATTCTGGGGAGAAAGAATTCTGGGAAAAAGTCCATTCTGGGATATGGTCCATTTTGGGGAAAAAAATTCTGGTAAATGGTGCATTCAGGGAAAAAAATTCTGGGGAATGGGGTTTGATTTCGAGTATTTGTCATTCTGGGGAAAAATTATTCTGGGTAAATGTTTTCGGGCTCCTGGGATACAATCGACAATAAAGTTTCTGTACTGCCGTAACCTACTACAGTGAGCGAAATAAGAATAGCACCACGATGTGTTTTGCTTGTAAAAATATGCATGATTGAAAATTACGAAAATTTTCTTCCACAGTTTGTTCTGAATTGCTTAACGGATAAATCAAGCATAAGTTTACTTTATTTGGACGTAGCAATTGGCGTTGAGGACCAAAAATGTGAAAAAAGGGTGCGAAATAAGAATAGCACCACTTGAGTTTTTCAACAAAACGAAGGTTATTTCTGAAAAATTACTGTGTAAAAGTGAATGATAATGCTTCTACGAATTATTTGAATAGATAACTGCATTTTAAGGAGTTTTCCAGAATTCCAAAGGTTTTCAAAGGTATTAAAAGGGGGCTTAAAGAGATGCTCCTCTAGCGTTGAGGAATTTGATATTTGAGCTGTAATTCTTTTCCAAACTACTCACTTTCTTCACTGAAATGATGTGAAATGATGAAGCAAACATTCGAGATTAACTTTGAATTAGAAAAAAATAGGTTGGAAATAAAAAAACTTTGATTTTGTTAAGTAAACCACACTTTTTTCCAGTTTCAAGTCGTAGATGGCAGCACTATCTTGCAGTTAAAACTAAATTTAGTCTCAATATTGATTTTGCAGGTTTATTTAGGCTGAGGTATTTTCGCAGCACAGTTTTGTGGAAGTTCACGCTGCAGAAAGCTTTTCTGGACTTGCAAAAGAATCACCAACACAAAAACGTACAACCGCCAAATTTCCTGCTCATCTCAACTTCCGATTAAATTGCAAATAATACCCAGAATACTGCTAGCCGTCTGGTCCATCAAGTTTCATCGCAAAGTATAACTTTATTCTGATAATCGGTCAAAAAAATTCACTTTTAGTGACATTTATGCAATTCTTATTTTTTTTTGATTTAGTGATCTTAGATTTTCCAAAGCGTTCACAAGGTGCATGTATTTATTTCTTGACCAAAATCATCCAGCACGCCTTAATTAATCCCGGATATTCAAAAATAGGCATGAATTTGTTTAAATGGCAAGATAGTGCTGCCATCTATGACTTAAAACTAGAGAAATAGTGTTTGATTATTAAAAAAATTAGTATTTTTGAATTCCAACCTGCTTTTTCGATTTTAACTGAGCCTCAAATTTATATTTCATCATTTTGCATCACACTTATGAATGTTCATGAAGAAATAAAGCAGTTTAATAAAGTTTTATAGCTCAAATATCAAATTCCTTAACGCTAAAGGAGCATCTCTTTAAACCCCCTTTTTAATACCTTTGAAAACCTTTGGAATTCTGGAAAACTCCTTAAAATGCAGTTATCTATTCAAATAATTCGTACAAGCATTATTATTCACTTTTACACAGTAAATTTTTAGAAATAATCTTGTTCTTATTGAAAAAAACTCAAGTGGTGCTATTCTTATTTCGCACCCTTTTTTCACATTTTTGGTCCTCAACGCCAATTGCTACGTCCAAAAAAAGTCTACTTATGCTTGATTTATCCGTTACGCAATTCAGAACAAACTGTGGGAGAAAATTTTCGTAATTTTCAATCATTCATATTTTTACAAGCAAAACACATAGTGGTGCTATTCTTATTTCGCTCACTGTAGAACCTACGCAGTATTAAAAAATCTTGTACTTTAATATGTTTTAACTTGTAAATAATTGGAACAAGTCTTTTTACTTAATTTAAATGGTTTATGCAAATTCACAAAAAAAGGAATAGAGTTATCTTTATTCAGTTTCGTCTGTGAGGTCATTAGAATACAACTATTTTAATGAGCGATAGTTAATTGTCACTTTCCACTTCTTATATTCCCTAACCGAGAAAATACTCATTTCTCAATGCGTACTTTGTTATTCTTACCCAGAATATCTGGCAACGTTTTTGTGTAACCACTAATCCAATTTAAGTAGTCTCGCTTAACCGTGTGATGATGTAAACATTTGAACCGCGTTTACCAGCATCACCTGTCATCAGAAATCATTGATCCATTGTTCTCGATTCGAATTGGACACAAAGCATGTGGAGAACCAAAACAAATCATGTTTTGGTTCAGCGAGATGAAGCAGCAGAATTCTTCTGCTGGAAGAAGGATTTCGACGGATCCGAAACCGTAAATATCAACAAATGCCATTGTAAAGTTACATCGCCCAGGGTTGGTAGCGAACCGAGAATACCAGGAAAAAGTTTGGAATTTCATCGCGTCACCGGGAAACCGGGAATTTCGGCACCTCACCGGAAAATTGTCATGTTTGAAATTTTTTCCTGAAATTTCAAAAATATTTTTAAAATACTTTTTTAATGTCAAAGTGATTCGCACCTCATAAACGCTTATTTTCGTTCACGAGGTTTGAATCGATTTTTTAAATTATTGCGGTCACGAGGTTTGAATCGATTTTTTAAATTATTGCGGTGCAAATTTCAGATATCTCATATTTTCACTCTCCGCACTAAAATCTAGCTCCAATTCTGCTCTAACGTCAGCTATAGAGCTTCAGTGTTCGGTATACATGTTTCATATAATTATAATCACCAGAAAAAGATATTGTTTTTAAAGTTGTAGTTGTTGTTGTTGTTGTTATTGTATATTTCATTTAAATTGGCGTTTATAAAAGCTTTATATCGCAAGTGTTTTATTTTTAATTCTTCCTACGTTAAACTTTCACGCGAGGTACGTCTTATGTAAAAATTATGTCGAAATCTAAAGTCTTTATCCTGATACAAAATAATATCCTAAGATCGCGGTACACCTCAGGTGAACATGAAAATGAAAAATTGCGCCAATTACGCCAATAACGCGGTTTGATTTTGCTCATTATTTCTAAAGCCCGGTTTACAGTTCAAGTGAAAATGAACACGAAATTATCTTATTTTATCAATAATTCAAAAATGCGAACAACTAACATGTGTAACATGGTGGAATCCATGGAGAATGGTTGAAAGTTGAAATTCCAGTCGGATTTGTTCCTTAAAACCTTCTAGAACTCTTTATTTCGATTCCTCCGGTTTTCACCGCGGAAATTTTATCACGGGAAATCGGAATAAAAACAGTTTTATCCGGCTTCAAGGAACGAGTCCGGCTAGAATTTTATCTTTCGACCATTACCCATCGATTCCACTGTGTTACAAAACCTAGTTTCATCGCGTTGTGAAGTTATTGACAAAATAAGATTTTTCGCGTTCATTTTCATGTGAAGTGTAGATGGGCCTTAACACGACTTCTATTTGATATTTTTGAGTGAAAATTTTACAAGTTCTATGTTAACGATGGATTTCATTCCGCATTAAAAACCTGAATGTACTCAAAAAACAAGACATAAGTTGGATTTGTAACAATGATGATGAATAGTTAAAAGATTAATTTTGAACTAGTCTCAGTGTTCAAAGCCTCTTAAAAATGTTTTCATTTCGATTCTCCCGATTTTCACCGCTGAAATTTTCTCATATTGGGGGAATTGAAATGAAAACATTTTTAAGAAGTTGAACTGATCAGTTCCAAATTCAGCTTTTAACTATTCCTCATCGATTCCACCATGTTACAAAGCTAATATAAGCTTTTCTTGAGTTAATAAGATTTGTCATTTTCATTTTCACCACAGGTGTAACGCGACCTTTACATTCAAACGATTAAAGCTTAGCCCTGTCTTATTCAAGATTTTCTTTATTTTCACGAATCTTTAGTTCAAATGACTAGGACACTGCTAAAGTTATTTAAAAAGCAACTTTTCTTGAACTTGTCTTTGGATTTGTACAGAAAAATATAACTACACTTATAAAATAACTGAATATTTACCGTCAATGAGATGATTTTAAGTTTTGTAAGACAAATCCCTTTCCAAGTTGACAAGCTGATTTGATATTATGTTTGGATGTATTTTCTACATATTTCTATACAAACTATACAGTTTTTTATACAAATTTATTCAGATTCTAGAAAAACTGAAATTTTCATAGTGGCTCAAAAGAACGACATTATAATTTAAAGATCAAGTTAACCGAACTTGGTTTTTAAATATTGTTTTATGTACTTCAATTCCAGAGGTTAGATTCCTTGATAAAGGGAAAATAGTATGCCGAAATTTCGAATGTAATACCTACAAGCATTCTTTTGTTTAATATCTGGAGACTGAAAACGCCGAACAAGTTTACATCGTTTGAACGTTATAACGATGACCCTATTCGCGTTTGTCATGTAAAGTTCATCAGCAAAGTTTGGAGAGTTATAAGTGAACAGCTAAAATCTTTAAAAAAAAGTCACATTAAATTATGAGATATTATAGTTAAAATTATGAGATATTATAGTTAAAATTATGAGATATTATAGTTATAAAGATATTTGTAGGGATTGTATGCAAACGTTGCAAGTATTTTGAGATGGCGTCTTTTTTTTTGGACTTCCTTTTTTAAGAGGTTTTAGAAGACCTAATAAACGTCAGAAAACAATTATAGGCACCAATCAAACTGCTTTGCTACTATTATATTTAAGGTTAAACTCGAACGTACAAATGTAAGTGATCAGCTACCTAATGCAATTAAGAACACGTTTAGAGAACATTTCCCCGAACACACGGCGGTTATTGTTAGCCTCTCACTAACCATCATTAATCGTGGTAAAACCGCAACTTGTGACTGCCGATGACTAAGTCACTTGCTGCTATTTACCGGCTGCCGAGAGTGCATCCGAATGATCATTTGTTTGGTTTGGGATCAGGTTGCGTCTCCGATTTACGATGTTCCACCCAACAATAGCTACTCAATTACAAACTGGGAAAGTAACTCTAACGGTACCTCACGTCAGGTGCTCCTCCACTCTGGCGTAGTCAGTCGTAATCGGAAAAATGACTCACTTATTAGGCTCTCTCTTGCTCGGTCACTCCCTCGCTTCGTTCCCTTCTAGCTTATCCGCTCCTTCAAAGGTTCACGATTAGCATATGCAAATGCATCGCGGCGAAGTGCTCTAATTGGCACAAAAGCTGTCATAGCATTCCGCAAGGGTCAAACGCTGCTTGCCGCTTCTTCTTCGTCTTCAGCGTTGCTACTACTAGCTTCCAGCTCTGATTGCTGGTGCGGAAATAGGACAACTAAGCCCGCCGTACCATAAACATGGAGACAGCAGAAAAAAAACCTACAGCTGAATCGCGTTTAGTAGAGGCGTACTGGCGTGTCCCGGGTCCAAGAATTGCCTTTGGAAATCAGTTCGCGTTTCGCGGCGCGCGGATTATGCAGTTACCAAGTCAGAGCGCCACGCCATGGCAGCGTCGTCGTCGCTGCCGTTTCGTCTACTAACTATATAGCACACACCCCGTTGGTTGTTATGCGACTCACAGTTGCATATAAGTATACAAAATACAAAGAGAACAGAGAAAACCCGGCTCGGCGCTGCACAATGTCAATGTAATTTGCATCAAAACAGCAACGAGACGACGAGGACCACGGCATGGCGGCATGCGTTTTTCCCTCTCGACGACGCCGTCGCCACCTCCATTGAGCGTAGGTCTCTTGTTAAGCCCTGGAAGAGGCAGAGGGTTTTTTCATCTCTCATATTTCCATTGGCTATCACACGCTTCAGTAGATTCCGACGACCTAGCCTGGCATTGCCCCTCTGAGCTCAGCTGAGCTTGGAGACGTACTTTTTTCCGAAAACTATCTCGTCAATGCTGATGATTTCGATAATGATGTTGATCCAGTACTACCTACTTAGTACATGTTGTAGCTGGCTACTACATGCAAAAATATACATCTATGTATGTTCTCAATAAACCCTACCGCGCACTTGTTCCGAGACAAATTGATCCCACCTGGCATTCGGGTACCTCTGACATCAATGGGACAGCAGCTCAATTCAGGTTCATTTCATGGAAGATTTTAAATTCCGGTTATCCCGAATTTTCCCTACTAACTAGTGCACTAGAAAAAGATAGACAGTACTTCAGTGAATTAAAGCTTTCATTCAAGGTATTATTAAAGTGTCTAAAAATAGCAAGATGAACATTGTTTGCAGCAAACAATTTTGATACTCTTATATGTCTATCTATACATAGGTATATCTTTAAGCTGGGCAGAAAACATAGTTCGATAATCAAACTTTGAACATTACTGTGCTTTTTTATGAACAATCATAAAACGCATATGTTATTCTTTAAATTTATTTCTGTTCAATATTGAGCAACCCGAACTCATTAAAAGTTTGCCTTACTAAGTCTTTTGAATAGCAGGTTTTCAAAATATCAATCTGCACCCAAAGGAAAGTTGACATTCACTTTGGGCATAGTGAGTTCAAACGTGCACTACTCCATGATTGCGCTCTTTTTTTCATTTTCACAAATCGCACGGGCTCCTTCCAGTTACGTCTTCTTTACAGATTTGGTTTAGATCTTCCAAATCTTTTGTCAGGTGTCCAAACTTTCACGCTTCTGACATTTGTTCCAGAAAAATTCAGATTTTTTTCTTTGGTCATGAATTGTTCCAGGTACCAATGTTCAGACCATGTAAGGGCAGGAAATCAGGAAATTATCAGAGTTAAATCGTGTGATTGAAACATATTAATAATATGTAATGCTCATAGCAGTACATATTATAAACATGTATGTGAAACAGGAATATTTAGTAATGCTATGATCATTTAGAATCCGGGAACTTCATTTTGGTGATAGCTACATTCCTAAAGTCCGGATATGCAAAACTTTGGGAACGTTGAGTTGGTTATGAAAAGAACTATCTTTCCTATTTTTTCAGATTTTTAGGATAACGTGTGTTGGAGATATTTACAATGCAAAAATACATAGTAAAAATAAATATGCACAATCACCTAAGGAAATCTTCATTGTCGACTTAAAAAATCATGAACTGTTGATTTTTTCTGAAATTTTCTTAGGCTCAAATGGTTAAGAAGTATAAGGAGCCACTCTACATAGTTCTCAGTTTACAAAGTTCAAACCAAGCATCGGAGTGGGACCTTTGATCTCAAATGTGGGTAAAAAGACTATGGTTATTACGGATAACTGAATGCAGACCCCTAAACTATGCAGTAAATCCGTCTCCGGCAGGCAAACATTGTTGCCTGAATAGTAGACCCCCAGCAAATAACTAATAATGAGCAGTTCCATTGATCACAATTTGTGCAACTGGTTTTTACGCAATGTGACAGATGTGTTCTTATGAATAAAGAAACTTTTATTAAAACCGTATTTGAGAGGTCAAATTCTTCGAGACGCCTACTCATTAAAAGGTTCCAATCATATTCCAATTGTTTTTTACAGGTGAATTTGCGTAAAATATAATAATTTTGTAAAGGTTCTGCTTCTGTGGTAAAACTAATACATCAATACATGACTAAAAAAGTGTGCAAATATAAAAAAAAGATTATATCTCGTGTGAACTTTCATTAGGTCCCATATAACAAAATATAAACAAAAAGTTTATTACGAAAAAAAAATACAAAAACTGACATAAACCAGTCGCAATTTCTTTCCATTTGGGATATTTGTTGCCTAGACAACCTATTCTATATGTGAAATACAAATTTTAAAGTTGTTTTGATAACTTTTGCAGCAGTTTTCTGTAAATTCTAAAGATGTCTCATACGACGTAATGAAAGCTCACGCGAGATATGAGAAAGCAAAAGTATTTTTGTAATCAAAGATACATTTTTTTATATTTTTATATTCATTATCATATTAGTACCTTCATTCCCTTCATAGAATGTTTTTCGATCAATTGAATAGTTTTTAAAGTTCACACGTTTGTAATTGTTGTGATTCTGAATGATCATAGCTTTATACACTTTATTTATTTGTTTTTGCATTTGCCTCAAAACCATTCAGATTGTTAACTTTTTCTAGAAATGAAGCAATTTTTATGTTCTTGTAAATGCCGAGATGCAATCTTATGCATTGGTAAAACGTAATAGTTACTGAGTTTTTTTGGTTCTGATTACATTTTTTTTAATTATTTAACTACCACTTTAAAATAGAAATCCATGAAACGGATCGAGAGTAAAAAATCGCAAGGCTTCAGATGATCACAGGTATTTCTAAATCCGTTAGTGAGATCGTTTTTTTTTTTTCGTTGCAAGCAAAGATGAAATTATAGATAAATATATTCAGCAGATTTTTTTTTCCAAAATTGAATTATTTCATTTAATTCGGAAGAATGCCTTGTTGTGTTAGAACTCAAATGCAAAAAAAAGAAAATAATGACTTTATGATGAATAAGTGATTTTTTAAGTTCTTAAATGATACAGACGGGGAGAACGATTTCAGATTTCTTATTGGCTTGACTAAGCATCTAAAACAATATTTGTTATTCTGTGATTTGACCCAAAATTTTGTGACGATTATCTGTGATGTTATTTTTTAGAAATTTCATTGAAAAATCATGCCGACCATCAATAAATTGGGTCATTTTACTTGAAAATAGGCAATCGACATTCAGAAAAGGGATAGGCTTAATAGCTTAATAGGCTTAATATAAAATCTGAAGAATTTAAACTGTAACTTTCACGAACTTTTCTTAGAAATCTGTAAAATTGTGATTTTTCTTTGATTTTTATCACATCGCTTAACATGCAGCAATAGACTGAGTCGATTTGGAGTCATTTTCGAATTTCTCAAACCCTGGGGTTCAAAAAGCTTTGTTTTTGTTCGAAACTTAATCTGATTCTTTACAGAATTTTTAAATAACGTTTACATGAGCAAATTTGAACTTTTACGTTTGTATGGGAAAATTGAATATTTTGAACTGAAAAATCAACATAATTTTTATTTTTCCTGTGGAACCGAGCTCGATAGTGATTTTTTTGCCAATTTATAAATTCTTTAAAGAAAATTTTCCGTTGAACAACATTGTTGAAGACCGTAATTTCGTATTTTATAAGGCAAAAAAGTTTTTAAGTTGTTTAACATGTATTTTGACATTGATAAACAATAAATTCAATTGACATCACTGCTGGGTGGCTAGCGAGATATTGCTTAACTACTTTTCATGCAATACTGCGCGGAGCACAAGCAGCAATTTTCCCATACAAACCTCAAAGTTCAAATTTACTCATGTAAACTAACTTAAAAACTCTGTAAAAAATCATGGATCAGTTTTGAACCAAAACGAAGTTTTTTATACCCCGGGGTTTGAGAAATTCAAATTGACCCCAAATCGACTCAGTCTAACGCAGCAATGCAATGATCTTATACGGGAATTTATATTAAAAAACGGAACAAAAAATGGATTTCAAGTCTACAAAAGTTTTAAACGATTCAACATCGATCGCTGGGAAGACAGTGATTTCCAAAAAATATGGTTTTCTCACTTAAAGTTTTCGTAGAGATTTACCTCTATAATTCCTTTTTTAAACTGAAGTGATAACGAATAGTATAGCATCAGTTCGAACAAAAATGAGTTTTTCCGAGAAAAGGGTTTAATAGGGTGGTCTAACCGGTTTTACCGAAACCGGTAAAACCGGTAAAACCGTCCAATTTCTCAATACCGGAATACCGACTTTTGGGACGGTAAAAAACCGGTATTTCCGGTAAATTTTTCATCATGTTTTGGCATTGTCCTTTAATTGACACAGCTAAATGTTTTTTTTGAATCAAATATTTATGAGTACAAATACTCAAATTTTGTTCAATCAGCTTCACAAGCCAAGCTCAATAAACCTTACTGCATGTGAGATTAGATTATTGCTTAAACTTGTCGATGAATTTTTTTAATAAAATCTTTTTTCATGAAACTTTACACATTTCAGTTCAAATATCGAACTAACGCTCCACAACATTTAAAGACTGTACAAGTGTACAACAACTGAAGAAAAGATACAGCTATTTACAAGAAATTTATGATTGCTTCACAATAATCACTAAATTTTTCATTGGTAGGGGAGATGGGGGCATAATGGCCACCTTAAGGATAACGGTTATTTAACCATAGAAAATAGCTATAATATGGAGGTTACATTATTGTTTCGTGTTCAGACACTTGAAAAGCCTATTCCCTAACGGGCTGAAACGTGAAAAACTAGATGAAAACGTTAAAAAATGCATTTTAAAAAACTTTGCCAAAAGCTGAAAACCAACCACTGTGGAGGCATAATGAGAACCCCCCCTGAGGCAGTATGAGCATTATTAATCAGGGCAAGATGTGCGGTTTCTGCCGGGGAATCTAGTAGCGAATTCAATTCGATGAAGTCAGGTGAGTCGTAGATTCATCAAACAAAGCAATAACAAAATAATCTAGGTCTGTTTGTAGAATACAAACAATTCACGCACTCTCATACATTATGTGCTTTGTTCGGAGGATGATGCTACTAGCCGTATAATGTAACAATAAAAAAATCGATCATGAATTGTAAATGGAAAAAAATCACAGAAATCTAACGCTAGTCTTTTGATTACCTCTCTGACACCGATCGTCGGATGAAAACTAGTCAAGGTGTGGCGCTATAAATCAATTTTAATGCGCTGCTAGATTCTACGGCAGAAAATGCTCATTATGCCTCGATAATATGGTGCTCTATATGCCCCTTGTCAACAAATTTAAGTAAAAGCGTGTTTTAAAATTGATAAAAGTGAAAAATCAAAAATTTGATGATGGTAAAAATTGAGAAACAATGTGTACATCATGTTGCAGTGCGTACATTATAGATCAAGGTTATTTTAAGATAATAAGAGCTTATTTCGTGGTGCTCAAAAATTATAATATTTTCGTAACTTGAGAACCAAGCTAGTTTTTTTAAATATCTCTGTAAAGATGATAAGGAGATTCCTTTTTTTGCGAAAAATTAATACTATAGGAAGTACGAAACAAATCCTCATGAAAATTTATTTAAGAAAATACGTACTTTCGTAGAAAAGAGTAGTGCTCATTATGCCCTGGGTGCTCGTTATGCCCTCATCTCCCCTAAGCTGAAATTTGGTAAAATTTGCAAAAATGTTTTATTTATAAACAGGCCAAGTTTATCAAAATCGTTCTAAGTGGTGCCAGGCTTTCACAAGCATGAAATTTAAATCCAAAAATATTGATAATTGATTTTAACTTCCTAGTTTGTTCCATAACATAAAATGTTTCAATAGAGTCAGCATTTAAATACATTTTAGACTGTTTGTATCATTTTTTCTTATCAATATTTTGAAGATAATTGATGGAACTCAGTTGTTTTTATTTCAAACACTGTTGAAGCATTTGCTTTTTCCAAACAAAGCAGTAACAAAATGTTAATAAATTTGCAACAGTATTATAGCAACAAAGAGCGTATCTTAATAAAAAATCTTTTTGTACATCCAATTTCATAACATTTTTATGAAAGACTATATAAACTTTTACTAAATCTGTAAAATCTGTTCTTAAATATGAATACTGTTTTATAAAGTATAGGAAAAACATTCGTTGAAAATAATATGAAACTTCTAGAATTTCCGCAACCTCACAGCAAAATCATAATAATAAAATGAATATGATAAATATTATGATTATCATACGGATGATGATAAATTTATGACAACGGGATAATTTAAAAGCATAATAACATCTTTTTCCATTGGAAGTGTTGCTAAATCTATTGCGTTATAAATTCTGAGCATTTTATGCCATTACTACTGCATTTAGTCGAAACCTTTTCATGAATTCGATATACTTTGAAAAATACCGGTTTTACCGGTTTTATCGGTTTTATAAATTAAAAATACCGAAATACCGGATTTGAAAAAAACCGGTAAATCCGACCACCCTTGTTCTAACCCGTTGCTCACCCCTGACCCTATACGATATCCCTACACGGAAAACAAAAAATTTTAGCGAGAAGTGAGGTGATTTTTTTCACCCATATTTCTCGGTAAATTTTACCATTTTCGCATTCATCTAGCAAAATAGTATGATTAAAAGATAAAATGCTAGATGGTTTGGTTGGTTTCTTTAATAATAATTAATATCAAAACAAAATTTATACAAAAATGTAAATATCCATTTTTGAGATAAATAGATTTTATTGTTGAGGCATTTCTTCGCCAGACTCGTGGCAAATCGGCTTCGCGTTCTTCCGAGCGACGATGGCCTCGTACATTGCGTTAACACATTTATGCCCTTCTCCTTTCGACTTTTCAGTTCTGGCTTTTCCGGAATGATATCTGGAGGATGACGTGGAATACACCTCGAAGCTCTGTGGGCCAATCCGGGACAAAAGCAAAGTATTATGACGAGAACCAGCACAACTAAATAATATCTAAGAAAACACTTACCATCCTTTTCCAATCTTCACATATTGGGCACGTGGCAAAACTTTTTCCAGAATGACAAAAGAGCTTAGAAGCTCAATAAACGGGTTCGGCAAATAGATACTTTTTTTCGAGTTGAATTGTACCGTTTTGTTTAACTCAATCCAGGTCAACTTCACCTCACTTCGAGGTAAGTTTTACCTTTTTTGGATTGTACATTTTTATTCAGTTCAATTCAGGTCAACTTAACCACGCTACGAGGTAAGATTTACCTTTTTTGGATTCAACCTTTTCTCGGCGAATTGTTCCTTTTTTCCAGCTCGATTCAGATAAACTTTAGCTCACTGTGAGGCGTGAGGTGAGTTTCAGCTTGAAAAGGTAGAAGTTACCTTTCGGTTTCCACGAGCGTTCACCTGGCTATCTCGGTAAATTTTACCTTTCTATTATTTTCCGTGTGGCTTGAGTAATTTCTGTACCCGTTTTCCATTCCATGAGCTTTCATACTGTAATTTATTTTTTACAGTCTTGTGACAAGACGATTCGCTTCTCTTACATTTCACCTTGAGATAAATAGGGGAATTCGTACAATGCCAATTTTGTCAACACTGTTTGTTTTTATTTTTAGTCATCTCATAATTTTTTTTTTTATTTTTCTATAGGGATGCTTTTTTAGATTAGATTCGATCTGTAAGCATACGTTAGAATATCTACACTCTAAAGAAAAGTGTAATAAAATTACTGCATCCGTGGTTTGAATGAACGGGGTTAAGGCCAAGGTGCGGATATTTGCGTATGTAAACAAATTACTAGTAAAATGGTGAAATGAAGTTTAATAGTTATTTTTCAATCCCTGAAAATTTGATGGCAATCGGATGAAAACTCGAATTTTGCGAATCAATTTTGTGTGTGGCAATTTCATCGTGGACATCCTTTAGCAGAATTCCAAACCTTGGATAAGATTTTGAGATTTTCGCATCAGTTCAGAGTAAAGATTATTACTCTTGAATAACCTTACTCAATCATAAAAATTTTATGAAGAATTCAACATTTTTAGTGTAGAGTAGACTACTTGGGTTGCTTTTCCTTGACCCTTGGTAAGGTTTAACCCCCAAAATCCCACGGCTATGTCATGAGCAAATGTGCATAGTACTTTTGTTTACATGAATAGTGTGATGTAAAATAATTATGCGCATGACTACGGGCAGCTACCTACGTTATGCTGCGTAAAGATTCTGATTGCAGTACAAGACCTCCGAGCTATAGAATATTCTTGAGTTACTGCTCACATTTCAACAAATTTTCCACTGATTTTTGAACATTCATTAACGAATAAAAACCGATCACGAAGTCAGTGCTGTTGATTAACTTTTTTCCCCTATTTCTTTTCTCTTTCCAGAACAGTGAATAAATCGTACCACCCCGGGGGTTGCTCTCTTATCGCCGAAAGGATTTTACCGGCTTCGAAAAGTGTTTGTGTTTTTTTTTGCTGCCTGTAAAGCTGTTTACACTGAAAAGATGTGCAATCATCAGCTTCGACGCCCGAGTGCAATCGGATTGAGCACCCGAAGAGTAAAATTTATAATAATGTGCATGGGGAAATAAATTGTGTGCTTTTTGTTTCGATGAAATGAGTGAAATTGTTTTTTGTTAGTTCTAATCGTCGCGAATCATGTGGTGGTTGAAGAAAGTTTTCTGAGTAGCCCACACGGAAAAAAGGAAAAAAACAAACTACCAATCTTATCAGTAGTGTCCAAAATAATATGCACGTATCAACACACCCAACCAATAGCAGCATCAGTATCATCACCGGTGGGCAGCTTCAACAACTACAATCAAACCAATCCAGTGTTGCGAGTGGTTCGCCGATTGTTGTGATCCCGGTAACGAATGCGTCCAATAGCTCGGCCGGACTGCAGCCAATTACTAACGTGGTGACGACCTCTAGTAGTAGTGGCAGTAGGGAAAGGACTGTGGTGGGTGGCCAACATCAACAGCACAAACGGCACCGAAGGTCAACGAAGAACGGTTTGGAAAATGGTGACCAATGTCAGTGGATCAATACTAACAGTAACTCACAGTCGAAGCAACAACAACAACAACGGCAGCATCAAGGTGCAATTCTAAGCACAGAATGTGATACGGAAGCTGAGGTGAGCCTTTTTTAAGATAAAAATATCTTACTTAGCTAGCGTGAAGCAGGAACGTCTCAAGCTGGACGCCATTATTCAAAATGCTCAGATCCATGACATCATCCCTAAGTTTTAATCAGGACAAGTCTCTCTAATCCGGGTTCGTACCGCTATCTCAGTCGTTAAAAATATCGTCGCCAGTTTAATTCTTCAAAAACAAACAAGTACCGTAGAATTGGCATAATATTTACTAATTTTAGAAAAAAAATTGTTATTTGAATGACACAATTGATAAAGAATGAAAAGTGCAGCTTTTTTTAAAATTTAAGCCGCTTCTAGTATCGAAACAAATTACCTCTAATTTTATGCACTATCTTTGAAGTTTTTTCAAATTTTGATAGTTGTTTGATAGAAAAAATGCAAAAAATTCTAATCGACAAATCAGAAACACAAATATAAATTGTTTAGCGGCGTTCAGCTGAAAGAGCATATCACAGGGTGGCCACAGAACCGGGAAAACCGGGAAAAAAAGAGAATTGAAAATCGAACCGGGAAAACCGGGAAAAACCGGGAATTCAGACCCAAAACCGGGAAAATTTACAAAAAGAAACCAAAATTCATTTTGGGTTCCGAGATAAGGAATTCAACCCAACATTCAATATTCAGAATTATTATTTGAATTTCTATGTAAGATTTAAGAGGTCAAAATATATGTGGAAAGAAAATCTTAAGTTTTGAAGTTTGGGAAAAAAAAACTCATCCGTAAGCTATTTTTTAAAGTTAATCTTTCAAATTTCACTTTTTTGGATACAAATTAGTGGTCATTATTAGTCCAGAAAACTTCTAGTTTCACTTATTAAAGCTTGAAAATTTAACGATTCCTATAAAAATTTACAAAAATTTTGAATTTACTGATTTTTTACCTGACTCGTGACAAAAAATTTGAAGAAAATTTGAAAAATTTACATTCAAAATTTACTTAAAATATCTTTGAAACAGACTTTTTTTAATAACACTTTAAAGAACTTATGAGAGCTTTTGAATGAGAGTATGTTTAGACACTTTAAAATAGTTACAATACAATACAACATTGCATGGTATCATCCTCAAAATATATTTGTGTTTTAAGTGAAGTATATCAGAAAAATATCAATGTCAAAAAGGGGATTTGTTTCAACAACCAAACAAATTGAAAAAATATTGCATTAAACACAAGACATTTTTCCTTGGTGCCGAAGGTTTAAGAGCTAAATTTGATTAGTTTGAAGGTGCTGAATCCAAATTTGCTATTTGTTTTTTTTCTACCAGCTCCAATTTTTGAGTTTCAAGGGTTAACTTTTGTAAAAAGATTCAAATCTGGATAAGATCTATGTATTTAAAAAAATAATAGAGCATTTTTAGCATGCTAGAAAGTAGAGAGAAATCGAAAGTTTTAAATCAATGATCAAATTTTTTCGAAGGCCGTGAGTAGTTTTGACTTTTGAAAAACTGGGATTTTCTTTTAGTTTATTTCATTTGTCTCTCTGAAACTAGAATAGATAGTTGATATCTTATTCCTCGTTCAAATGGAGGATAATAAAAAGATCAAACATCAGATTTTATTTGTATAGAGGGTTGTCGATTCATTTTACTCATAACTTAGTAATTTTTAAATTCAAAAACAATATCATCAGAACTAAAGGTTTTAGACAGCAGGATCTGAGAAATGATTCGAATTTAAGTCGGTAAAATCTTGCAAAATCATTTTTTGAAAGAAAAATTTGTGAAATACACTAATAATTTATAGTTCCGTTGCTTTACGGATTTGAAAACATATGTTTTTATTGTAATCTGCGTTTTATAACTCAGCTTTCATAGTTTCAGAAAAGTTTATGATAATTGTTAAGTCGCTTCGATTTTGATAACTAATGTGTACACTATTCAACTTTGTTTCAGCTTATCAAGCTTAGCTTAGCAGGATTTTGCAGAAAACTTATAAAATTAGCTATCCTGATACAGAAATTGTTTCCAAGAAAACATTCCACAAAATTTTATAACTTTATCATTAACCGAAACAGTTATTTTAAATAAATTTAACCCCAAGATTCAACATATAAACATATGAACAATTTATTGTAACTATATTCACTGCAATAAAATCCACATGTTTCTGCATAACAAAGCTAACCTTCAATTGCATTAATTACAAATTAGTTGAGAAAAAAAAAATTGGCGATAGAAGTAACTTAATTCACTTCCTATTTAGAAATGTATGCAAAAAAAAATAAAATCCAAAAAAATGTAAGAAATAAGTTTTTTTTTAAATTATAAAGTTAGTTTGAAACGTTTTGCAGAACTAAATCATCCTTAAAAATTAAATAAAAATCGAGACCATTTACGTACGGGGTCGTATGCAGTAGGGGACTTAGAAATGCTCTGCAATGTTTTGTTTTGAACTTTTATGACTACTTATGACAAATAATCATTTTTTGTTTTAAAATTTCTATAAAAATGTACATATATCTGGCCGAATATTTTGCGCAACTATACGCTTAATTTTCAACAAACTAAAAATTTTGATAATATTCGGTCCGAATATCCGATACAGATTTATTCTGAATCATTGATTGAA
The DNA here is from genome assembly GCF_029784155.1 of Uranotaenia lowii. Classification (NCBI taxonomy): domain Eukaryota; kingdom Metazoa; phylum Arthropoda; class Insecta; order Diptera; family Culicidae; genus Uranotaenia; species Uranotaenia lowii. The sequence continues at coordinate 287,315,676 of NC_073693.1, read as the reverse complement.
GAAACTGATCCATGATTTCTAAAATTATATATGACATTTTTTTCTAGAACTTGAAAATCATAGGTTCTGAATTCAGTGTTCAGGGTTTTGAATAGTACAGTTAAATTCGATTTTCAATCGATTTAAACTGCAAAATTATGAATTACAATTTTACTACACTATGATACTAAACAATGAATGTTTTCTAATGTTTGCTGGTCTTCGAACTTTACATTGAATGATCATAAATTTTAAACCCTTTCTAATCTTTTTTCATACATTCTTTTCGAAATAGAAATTCTTTGGCTAAAAAAAGAGTGGGTTAGTCTAAATTGAAACAAATGTATCATTAGACTGAGTTGATGGGAGTTCATTTTTGAATTTCTCAAACCCTGGGGTCTAAAAAGTTTAAGTTCTAAAATAATCCATGATTTTTCGCAGAATGTTTAAATAACGTTTGCATGAGAAAATTTAAACTTTTAGGTTCGAATGAGAAAATTGAACATTTTATTTGGAAAAACCAACCTCTTTTTTGTTTTTTTTTCTATGGAACCCAGCCCGTTCACGGTTTTTGTGTCAATTTATAAATTCTGTGAAGGTAATTTTCCACCTAACAGCTTTGTGGAATTTTTCCTGGAATTTCGTATCTTATTGAAAACAAAGTTATCAGTAGTTGAATAGCGGTATGTCTTTTGCAGTATGGTATGGCATTGCAAAATAATCAATTCGACTGGAATTGGCACAAATACCATAAAAACCTAAAAATTTAAATTTATTCATGTAATCGTTACTTAAAAATTCCGCAGAAAATCATGGATGAGATTTAACTAATATTTGCGCAGCCTTTTGAGAAATTCTTAAATGACCCCAAATTGAGTCAGTACAGTATCATTCTTATTTTTTAATCTCTAAATTCAATATGCTGATATATAATTCCCAAAACTGGATACTCTAGCTAGACTGTTTAACTTGTTGCCCATATTTTTTAATTTTCGAAATGAGAATTCTAAATCCAGATCGTGATTTCCAAGTTCTGATATGAGAACTTTGGAACTATAATGCTAAAACAATGTATGATTAATTGTTAAAAAAAAAAATATTTGAACAAGGATTTTGAAATTATTTTTTTCCATTTATTGTTTTTTTTTTCAAAATTGTAATTTTTTTTATTGTATTGTAAAGAGGATTTGTGATCTTTCTAAAATTACCATCCATTGATTATGTGGTATTTTCGATTGACATTTCATATGTTATGTAGAACTTATTTTCAAGATCTGGATGGTTACAGGAATTTTAATCATAATGAAGCAACCAAATCAATGAAATAAGATGATTTTTTTAATATTTTGACCAAATTCGACTATCAAAGCCTGGAAAACCTTAAATTTATGACCGGGAAAACCGGAAAAACGGGAATTTCAAAATGAAAAGGTTGTGGCCACCCTGATATCATTGAATAAGTTACCCCAAATTACTCCACTTGGCGGTAGAGCATAAGCGGATTTGTTTTTAGACTTTCGTCATTGTTGTTTTGATTCAAATTAACACTAGTGAAAAGTCTCCTCCCTAAAAGATTTCACAATGCAAACTTGTTTCTTTCGATTTAATACTAACCATTAACACTTACCGATTATCCAAATTATCTGAATTTTCATCAAAGAAGCCACAATAAAATATATGGGTCATTCCATGTCAAGTGTGCACAGCGAGAAAAAAATCTTATCGAAAATTCATCAAACTTGGCCGATAGACTTTCTGAGGCCTACAAAACAAATCCTCAATTTTTGAGAATGATCCGCCCACCTTTCGTTCCAGGACCCTCCCTTCTTTTTAACAAGATTTTGAAAAATTCATCATTTTTAAAATACAACAGCTCTGGACTGAAACATCGTACCAAAATGACAAAATATGCGTTTTGTAGATTTTATTAAAATCTATCGATTGATGTTATTCATTACTCGAAAAAGTGACGTTTTAAACGTCAAAACACAGCTCTAAAAACAAAACGTTAATTTTCTCAAGGAAAGTATATTTTTTTCTTGAATTTTATGATTTCATTGTTTTCTTGAGAAAATTTTACGTAAGAACCAACCAAAATCTCAATATAATATTTCTCGTTTTCGAGATATGAAAGATTTAAGTTGGATTGTCTCACAATTATTTATTCGCAGCACTCAGTGATTTCACTAAACTGCATAATTAACCCAAATTTTATGCCACATCTTCCTTGCTCGAACAGATTTTATGTTTTCATGATTTGTTTTAAATTAAAAAAAAATTCAATTAACATTTTGAACGAAAGAAAAAAAATCGTTTTATTGAATATTATAATTCCTAAAATAACTATTTTTTTCTTTATATTTTTTCGTACCAACACTGCAAGTTAAATCATCTTAAAATTGTCTTTTAATTATGCATACATTTTAAATTTGAAATTCCGTTAAGCTTGAACATACTTTCACTCCAATTTTTCCAGTATCTAAAGAGATTGCGGCATGAAACGAACGAAATCTTCTTCATGGTGTAACAGGTTTAACATGTTGAAACGGTAGTTGTATTGAGAAACTGCTCTATCAGAAAAATGAGCATTTTCTCCAACCCATTGAACTTGGTTTTGAGAAATTCTACACTGTAGAAGTAATATGCTCCAAGCAATTTGAGATGATCACGAAGTTTATTGCAACTACTTTTGAATCATCGGAGTACTACATCTCAAATGAGTGTAGCGTTGCCTGGTTGTTGTTGTAGTTATTTATCCACTGAACATCGCTCATGAAGTTCTTTTCCAATTGAACACTTTGCTTTTGCTCAAAAATCTCAAGACTGTTCCCGACTATTTAGAAGCTTAGCAATCACTTAAACAACTCCGTACTAATTTAGCTACAGGAAGCAACTGGATATTCCAACCGCAATCTTCGATTAGAGAAGTTGTATTCAAAACTACTAGCAAGTTGCAGCAAGCGAGTGCGTAGCAAGCAAATGCGGACAAAATTCGTTCACAATGGTCAGTGAAACACTTTTAAAAAATTGCTATTGTTTAGTGCTCCACTCGGTACCAACAAAAAAAATCTGTTATGTTAAAAAAGTGTTATTTAAATTTGTTAAGCATCTTTTTTTTTACAAATGTTTGTTGCTTATTAAAATTAACCGTTTCAATATGATAAACCTGTTATACCATGAAGAAGATTTCGTTCGTTTCATGCCGCAGTCTCTTTAGATAATGGAAAAATTGGAATGAAAGTATGTTCAAGCTTAACGAAATTTCAAATATAAAATGTATGCAAAATTAAAAGAAAATTCTAAGATGATATAAATTGCAGTGTTGGAACGAAAAAATATAGAGAAAAATATAGTTATTTTTGGAATTATAATATTTCATAAAACGATTTTTTTTTGTTTCGTTCAAAATCATTCAAACAAATCATGAAAACATAAAATCTGTTCAAGCAAGGAAGATGTGGCATAAAATTTGGGTGAATTATGCAGTTTAGTGAAATCACTGAGTGCTGCGAATAAATAGTTGTGAGACAATCCAACTTAAATCTTTCATATCTCGAAAACGAGAAATATTATATTGAGATTTTGGTTGGTTCTTACGTAAAATTTTCTCAAGAAAACAATGAAATCATAAAATTCAAGAAAAAAATATACTTTCCTTGAGAAAATTAACGTTTTGTTTTTAGAGCTGTGTTTTGACGTTTAAAACGTCACTTTTTCGAGTAATGAATAACATCAATCGATAGATTTTAATAAAATCTACAAAACGCATATTTTGTCATTTTGGTACGATGTTTCAGTCCAGAGCTGTTGTATTTTAAAAATGATGAATTTTCAAAATCTTGTTAAAAAGAAGGGAGGGTACTGGAACGAGAGGTGGGCGGATCATTCTCAAAAATTGAGGATTTGTTTTGTAGGCCTCAGAAAGTCTATCGGCCAAGTTTGATGAATTTTCGATAAGATTTTTTTTCTCGCTGTGCACACTTGGCATGGAATGACCCATATACGTTCCATATCACCAGAATATAACATTCTTCACAGATATAAATATCAAAAATCGATAATGAATGCAAAGCAATTTTTCTATTGCAATTACTTCCAACAATAAACATCCAATGTAAGCTGTACCAGAACCTACCAGGGTAAACAGCAAACCGGGATAATCGGGAATTGATAATGGGACCGAGAAAACCTTTTATTCAAATCAAAACCGGGAAAATTATTTATGGATTATTTTTTCCCATGTATAAACCTATCAAATCCTTAAATTCCTTCATTTCATCATGACGAAACTTTTTCTCGTATGCTTTATAATCCATAGTCGTTTATTTCAGGATTGTGAAGCAAGAGTTGGAAAAATGAGTAAAATGCGGGAAAAATCGGGAACGTCATTTGAAAAATAGATTTTTTAACTCAGCACATACATTTGTCGAGCAAATAATTGTCGTTAAAAAAATTCCTCTATCATAAACTATTTATTAGCTTACGCATATCGTGCACTGCAGTGAATTTAAAAAAGTTTTTAAATTAAATAAACTTTTCACAACATGTGAATTCATACGTTGAAATCCGACAGTTTTTGATTGAATCCACATCTTGAAAACTAAGATTTACTTAAGCTTTATATCTATCTTATAACTGTATTTATTTTACATTAATTTAGAATTTTATGATGTGCGAATCTGAATTATTTTTCTGTAAAGCTTTTGATCAAATGCTGTTGTTAAATATATTGGAATTTTTATTGACGTGACTTTACTTATTTTCAGCTGTTTTTAATTGAGCTTACGGTAACTTTATCAAAATTTAATAATAATCATATCCATATTTCAAGTTTTCATTTGATTGATAAAATATTTAAAAAAAAATCTAATTTCTTTGTTTGTGTTATATGTGTTATAAATTGTCAAAAACTATCAAAACATAATTTCAAAAATCAAATGTCAAATATCTGACGAACGACATAACCTCGAAATACTTATCTTATTTGGTTTCGAAAATATTTTCTTCTAAATTAGTTCAATTTAAACTTTTAAGTATCGGGGATTTTTCCATGCGCAAAATATGCCGGAAACAAAAAAAAATAAGATTCCATCATTTTATTTGATTAATTAGTAAACAAACGCACAGAAGGCAGAAGGTGTAACATACTACCCAGTTTTTATTTATGTGATTCCTGTATACATTTTTCAATTAAACCAGTAGGATTTCAAATTGAAAAATCGAAAAAAATGCATTTTTGAGATAGGACTTAAAATTCAGGCTAAGAATTTAGATGAATTTATCAGAATTTAGGTAAATAGATTCAGGCATCGAACTCAGCGCATTCAAAAATAAAACTTTAATGTATCCAATAAAAAAACATGATTAAGTATTCAATATGAGAACCGAAATAAAATTTCAGATTTCTTAGAACGAATAAGTTTGATCAGAATCTGTTTTAAAAAGTTTTAGAAGAAAAATATTATAGTATCTATTAGTAGTCAATAGAGTGTACGTCCCGGGGTTTCCCGGTCGGGAATTCCCGGGAATTTAAAAAAATCGGGAATTCCCGATTCCCGGGAATCATACTTTCATTCCCGGGAATTCCCGACATGTATGAAATTATTTCTCTGAATAATCCTGATAGCCTTCGGAACCATTCTTATTATTCAAATAGATAAGTTTAAAAAGATTATATGTATTTCCATATCGTTTTAATTGAACGAAAACCCATAACCCTTCAAAAATATATGAAAAAAGGGCAAGCAGGTAGGCAGATTGTGTTTTCTAGAGAGCGACCGCCATAGGAAAACAAGAGCATAATTACCTCTGGCTTTGAGAGCCAGATAAATTTCAAAATTTAAAAATGACAGAGACATCGTTTTTTTCATATGAAGAACAATCATGTAAAGTGTTCAGAGAAACGAAAATAGTTGAATAAATTAAACAAATATAAACATATCTAATGTTTTAACTAACCAATGATTGCATGAATGAATTCTTCATTTGACCTGTTCAGGTTATATTATAGTTTGCTTAACTATTTTTAATTAATCATTGTTAAAAACAGTTTGATTTATTTGATAAAAATTTAGTTAGAAAAATATTAAGAAGAGCACATTTTAAACATATTACGGGCTTGTATGCAGAGAAGGTTTAATATTTCAATCGAAGTGCATATATTTTACATTATTTTGAATATTTCCCGGGATCCCGGGAATTCCCGGGAAACAGGTCACCAGATTTCCCGATTCCCGGGAATGAGAAAATGGCCGGGAAATGGACACTCTAGTAGTCAAGGTATAAAATAAAACTTGATTTCTTATTTCGAAAGTAGAATAAGCGCTATAAATTTGAATTTAAATTTGAATAAAGAATTTAAGTTGATTTATGGATCGGTTATTCAATACGAAATTCATCATATCAAAACTATAATTTATCTCATGAAAATAATAAAAATAAAGTATTTTCCCTTATAATAAATGAAGATGGTGTGAAAGACTGAAAAGAAGGTAACAATTTTCGGTTTAGGTTAGGACAGCTAAAGTTATTTTCTTACAGTATCTCCACTGATCTCACTGACATGACACTTAGAACAAAAATTCAACCATTGCCTGGCTAATTTTTTGGTCGAATTTGGCAGGGTCGCCATACCGGCGACGGTCGCTGGCGAACCTGAAAAATTTGACAAGTTCCCTGTAAGAAAAATGCACCTATTTTTTTAAAAGTTGGGTAGCATTTTCTAACTGGGATAGTATTTCTGCGAATCGATCGATGCACAATTTGCAATTGCTATTGCGTACTGTTGGAAAAAAATATCCAATAAACGAAATCGAGTGTCCAGTCAGTATGTATGGTCAGTGTTATTACCATCACCATATTCTGAATAACCTGAGTTTCAAGATTAAACCAACAAAAAAAATAAGTCCTCTCACACTTTTACGTTCAACTTGGATAAAATACTTGCATATATAAACATATTTATTCGCACATTTTGAAACAGGAAAAACCAGAAAATCTCAATCGGAAAACCGGAAAAAACATAAATTTGAAAATGAAAACTCGCTGGCCACCCTGCTACCCGGTCATTTTCGCCATCTTTTATTTCTTCTAATTTTCTATCCGTCTTAAAATTTCACAATCTTAAGATTTTCCTACTAAAAAGATATATAACTTCTCACCGATTAAACCTAAACCTGTCCATAAAACAATGAATGTGGTTATAGAAAAAGGACATCCAATAATGTGAAAAATTCGTGCTATAGACGTTTTCTTAAAAAACAAATTTGCAATAAAATATGTTAAGTTTATCTGTTACAAAAAAATGCTCACTACACATAACATCGAAAAGATAGCTGTCATGACGAAATGCGATAAATTGGAGTGCAGTGCAAATAAAGAAAGCGGTCACAGTGTCTTGTGAATATTATCTTTTTCACATTCTCATTTGAAACATTAATTTTTTTTAATAAAATCAGGCTTTCGTGTCAAAAGTGACATGATATTTGTTTCTATGTAACAAGTACTTATCTAAAGTGTGACAACACTCCGTGGAACTAGCTTTCCTCATGTGTATACGATGTAATCTACACAAACTCCAGATGATGACGCCATTCAATTGAAAATTAAACAAGCGTGTCGTTTTTTTTTCGTCATCTCGCCATCGGAAGAAAACAAAATGTGTAAAACCAGTAGCTACTATCGTAGAGTAAAAATCAAAACAAAAATATGCTGGTAATCACCCGGTTGTGGTGTGGATTTCTGCCCGTTTTATGTGAGTTGGAAGAAAAAAAGCGTCCAGTTGAATTGAAAGCAACCGTTGAGGGAAACAGGTTTTCGTCTTTCAAGTTCAACTGAAGCTTTACTTTAGGAACGGGTGGACGGTTTGGGTTATCCGCATTTAGAAGTGGATTCTACTTTCTTCGCTCAAAGTGGCCCTATCTGATTTTGATCGCCATTCGATTTTTTTTCTCCAAATGACCAAACGGGTTTTTCCATGTGGGGAATCTTTTTTTTTTGTTTCGGGAGCTTCTCTTTCTCTTTAGAAGGCATTTTTATAATTGGATAAATCGTAAGCTGTTTTCTTCTGTTTTAAATGTTGATGAGTCATGAGTCAAAATTATTTATTTTGATTTACCTATCTCTATCACAAGCTTACAAAGCATTTGTTTAACATAGGGTTAAATATAATGTTAAAGTTATTAACTCATTTAATACTGTATCTTTCCATCAAGTTATCGTTTTTAGTCTATTTGTATATAGGTAGTTTTTTTGTTCATATTATAAACACTTCATACTTATTCTGAGCCTAGGGAATCTTGTGCTCATTTTTTAAAACTTGCTTCTATTTTGTCCGGTTTGTTATTTTTGGAGTATTATTCAAAAAATACAAGAAAATGTTCAAATACCCTTATGATTCATCAAGTCTACATTTTTAATAATAAGATTGGAATGTTTGAAATGTTTAAGAACCGAAAAATACTCCGACGATAATTTCTCACATTCACAATCCATATTTATCTTAAATTTCGGCCATTACTTAATAGGCTTATTCGATATACGAACAATTTTGAAGGCATTTTTATTTCTTTGAAATTTTCAAATTTCTTTGAACTGCTTTAAAATACTTCATAGCTCTGGTATATTTTCATCAGGGAATTTTCAATTTCTTCATAAATTCTTTATTAAAAACTGACTGCTAAGAAAATTCCTCTGGATCTTTTCAGTTTTCAGTTCTTAGTTATTTTGAAAACTCTTGAATTGTTCTATATACGACAATGACTAGGACTCTAGACGTTTTCAGTTTCTCTGAGACCTGAAAACCACTAGAACAGTTGAAATTTTCTGAGCTTATCTGAAAAATATTGAACATATCAAGAAAACCTTCATTTTCCTCTGAGAACTCATCAGTTATTCTAGAAACGTTCTGTACGTCTCGGTGGGTGGTCGAGTGGTTAGCGTGGTAAGACGGTGATCGCTGGTCCACTGATGGATGGCATGGGTTCGATTCCCATCTCGGTACTGAATGGTTAATGTTAAGTAATCCACGTCATTTATTCAGTCTGTATGTAAAGCCTAAATCGGCTAAGACGGTGTATGTCTTTTAAAATCCTTGAGCGTAAATTGTTGAGATCTTATGTATTGTTTATATACAAATACTCTTTAATATAGACTATTTTCTAGAATAATTCTAAAGAATAACTTGTACAATTTTTGAACAAGGTAATTAACGCTCCTACTTTTCCGTGCACGCGCTAACCTCTCGTGAAAAATCTTTTGTCTCACTTTACTTTTATTTTTCACTAAATTTTAGCTTAGCTGAGCTAGATTGACTTCTCACATCCACCTTGAATCGAAAAAATCCAAAATGTTTTGGAAGATGAAGATGTTTGTATGTGAAAAATGGTTAGATAGATTCATATTTTCTGTTGAGTTGGGTTTTACAATGAGGGGTTAGTCGAGCAGTTATGAGAGCAATATATTGCAGCATTTTGAACTCCACAACCGCTGGTGTGGCTCAGTCGCTCAGTAAAACTAATTCTACATCGCCAATGGTTACTCCATGATTGACCGAGGCCATTAATTTTGTGCTAAGGTCAAAAGAATGGTACTAGAGACTATCAACTCATTTTCTATGCACAAATTTGATGCTCTCCTTTCTACTTCAATAACGGCGCCGGCCACGTCCTACTAGGCAATAGACAGAGAGGAAAAATAGAGAAAATGATGAGTGAAAGAAATTTGTGCCTTAGGACCGAGACCACCGGGATAACCGGGAAAAACAGGTACATATTGAAAATAGTACCGGGAAATAACCGGTACTTTGAAGTCAAAACCAGGAAAAACTGTTAACAAAAGAAATTAATTTTCTCCTTAATATACTTACTACTAAATAGAAAAGTTCATGAAAAGAACTTATTTTCAGAAGCTTTAAGCACAAATTTGTCAATTTTGTTCTGTTATGATTTACAAGAGATGGAGTTGCAAGTTTTTGTGTCCTAATTTAGCTTTTTCTTCAAATGTTAGAAATAACTAGCCATAAGAGCTCGGATTTAGAAAACGTGTTTCCAATAATTAAATTAAAAACAGAATTTTCAACCATCACTTTTTATTTATGATTCCAAAGGTCGATCAAGGATCGAAACGTTGGAATCATAAATAAAAAGTCCTTGTTGCTATTCAACAGACTGTTTTCCTAAAAAGCATCACCTAGAATTTATATTCAAAATTTGGTTAGTAATTTCAGATCCTCAATTTATTTTCTATTTTAATTTAAAATTCAGGTAGAAAATTGAAATTAAGTGATCGGATTGAAATTTCTATTATTTATACAGAAGTCCTACTCAAAATGCAGATGAAGAATTAAGATTAAAATTTCTCATACAGAAATCAGACTGAAATTTCAAATTTATAGTTTAAATCAGAGTCTGTTTTGAGAATTTCTATGGAAAAGATAAACTTTTGAAAAACAAACCCATTTGTGCAACTAAAATTAACCTATATTGTTAAGTTGGAAACTAAGAATACAAATCAAAAATCAAAATTCTATTTTCAAATCACACAGGTGAACAGATTTTTATATTTGTAATGGAAATTTTTGGGTCCTGAATACGAAATTTCTCAATCACTTTTACTTTGATTGATATGTCGAAGCTCTGAACTTCATCAGTTCTAAGTAAAATCAATTATAATTGATGAGCTAATAAACCTAGATGAGCCAAAGAGATATAAGTGCAAAAATGTTCGATTTTGAGTTATTACTGCCAATCGATACTTCATTTTTATGCTGTAGTTTGTGTTTTTTTTTCAGGTTTTAAGTATTTTATTTACATATCATTCAAAACAAATGTTTTTTTTTTTTTTCAATATACGGAACATAACAAAACACCATAGCTTAAATGCGTGTTTCTCGTAATTATAGCTTTTATGCACTTATACCTCTTTGGATCACAGGGCCATACATGAACATCGAAAACGATTTATTATGTTGTTCTCAAGGATTCAAATGTTTCCTAGATGTTGTAGATTTCATAAAACAATGCCTTCCTTTCGGGATAAAATTCTTTTAAATGTCTTCGAAATTTCTGTGTTTTACAGAATCGGAAAAAATGAACGAAATGTAAACTGATGTTACTCGGAAGTCAATACAATTCACAATTTTCAATTAAATTTATATGACAAAATATCTTAAATTTTGAAATCCTACGAATGTTGTTCAGTTCCTAAAAAAAGGGTTGATACAAATTTTTAAAATAAAGGTAGACCTATTTTCAAAGGTCAACAAAATTTCAATCAACTCTTGAGCTGAAAAAGCTGATTGCTTAGAATCAGCGTCCTAAATTATTAAATTCTTGACTCTTGAGAAAAGGTAAATTTTGTAACCTGGGTTAGCAATCGAATTAAGAATAAAATATTGAAATTGAAATTTTATTCTTTAACTTTTACCTTAAAAATTAGTAAAATGTCTTTTCTACGGTATAGACAAATTTTAAAGTATTTTTCTGGGTGTGTTCAAACCGGAAAAAAGATTAAAATTTTAATCAGGAAAACCGGGTAAAACCAGGGAATTTGATTATGGACATCCGCAGGCCACCCTGCCTCTGCCTCTCTTGGCAAAAAATAGTGTATGCGAGCGTGAGTTTAGGGATTTGATCTGAAAAAACACTTTCGACAAGTGTATGGATCTGACTGTTAAACATGCTCACCTAATCTTCAACACAGTTTCCAAGTCAAATTACTAAATAATGTTGTTAAATGATCTAGTTTGTATTGCCATTGCCCTTTTTAAATTTTAATGTCAGGTTATAATTTTGGCTTATTCAACTCAGGTTTTCGGGTGATCATATTTTTGTTTGATTATCCTTCTATCAACGAATAATTCATCCATGCAAAACATAATTTTCCGTGAAAAGTGAATCCAATAATTTAATGTTGTTTTCAATAGGTGGAATAATAAATACTAAAGGAAGATAACTTTTTAAATAAGTTTTGTGCATCCAAATTTATTGATTAAAAGTACAATTATTTAAAAGGGGATAACTGTTGTCTATTAGACAGAAATAGTCGAAAATAACGATTATTCATCGACTTTGATATTTTTTTGTTATCACGTTGTTTAAGTTGTCGATATACCTACATGAGGTTAACCTAAAGCTTAACTTGAGTGATACCTATTGCAACATTAAATTAGCAAAATGACTTTTGAAAATTAATGTACGCATGAGAATAGCTGGAATTTAAATGATAAGAGTATTCTGTAATCCTTCCAATTCCTAATGTTTAATTTTTAGAACTTAAAATACCTTTTCAAAAAGTGATTTAACATTTCGAGCAGAATTATTTCACATAAGCACTTCAATTCACACAGCCAATTTACAATCGAAACGCTAACAAATATGAAAAAAGTTACAGAAAGGAACGGGCTCACCGGGAATGCAAAACAAACTGCCAATTCTAGATGGGAGGAGTCCGCCAGGAAAAATGCTTGAATCTTGCCGGCGATTTTTTTTTTTTCAGAATGTTAAGAAAATTCTGTCGCTAGATTGCTTCCATCTCAAAAGTTCACCCAAATTTCCGAATTTCAATTTGAATTTTTTTTTCAGTAACTTTTATTACATAAACTTCTTCTAAGCGATCAGCAGATAGCTCTTGCTTTGGTATTTACACGACTATATTTATTAACAATATTAAAGTTACCATGAACCCCTGCAAGATATCCCAAATTCCAGAGTTTCTTTGAATATTTAATCCTCTTCGACTTCCTCTCGGAAACATTTTGATTAAACGTTTCTTCCGGAACTCTTTAACTTTTCTATGATTTCCTCGTATTCCGATATTTCTTTATTATCGTTTATGAATCTTGATCATCTCTAGCTTTTTTTAATTATTTTTTTCTGGGATTTAAACGCTTTCGCGTTATTCATCCCCTCAAAGAGCATCTCTAGCGAGTTTTGACCGCTTTTTAAACTCTGAAGAAATCTGAATTTCACTATGAAATTTATAGGTCACTCTAGATACTTGAAGAAGCCCCCGAAGTAATACTTTTTAGGGTTATTCTAAAGAACCTTCGATTTTTTTTCAGAAAACTCTCAAATATACAGCTAGGTTTTCCTGGGAAGTTTTAAGTTCCTGACTTCGAGAACTCAAGATTTAGCCGAGTACCTACCAAATATACTTACATATATATATTTATTTTATGTGAACGTTCAAGTTCATCTATGAATCTCAGTTCGCTCCGTGCTCTCGACGCGTGCGGTTCGTTTTGGTATTTGCTCTGATGCGAAGTTTTTGTACGAGTGAGATGCAAAGGTTAGTTAGCTTGGTTTAAAAGAAATTTCGGTTCGCTGTCGGTCGTGTTTTTTGTAATGTACCGTGCCCAAGGGGAGAAAGCTTAGAAGTTTTAAAGAAAATGCATCATAAGTTGATTGAAAATTGGATGTGAAATAGCTTAGCGTGAAAAAATGGCGTTTGCGACATCGCGAGTTCCATTTGCTGGAAATGTGTTGATTGAAAATTTGAACATGAATCAGCAAAGAAAGCATTGTGATTCATTTGAGCGAAGCGAGAAAAATACAATATATTGCTTGGAAAATGTGTGCTTGCTGGTGGCTGAAGTGATGTTAAAGCGAAAGAAGTTGTTAACGCCCGATAGCCAGGGATGCGGTGCGACCCAGGAGATGGAGCAAAACTTGGTGAGAGCGTTCTAAGGCGCCATTTTTTTTGACAATTTCTTACTTTCTGTTTTTAATGTTTCTAAACATAGTTTTCGTCGTAGTATTATTATTTGAATGACTATAATTTTTATCTTTTATCTAGCCTCCATATTTATTAGTTAAATTTTTTATTCAATCAAAGATAAGGTAATACGGACAATTTGTGAATTTCGCGTTGAACAAGAAAGGGTATTTATGAATATGAAAAATAACTTCATTTTATTGCATTCTTTCTTTTCTGCATTTTATTGCATAATAACTTCATTTTATTGCATTCATTTGTGGAAAAGTGCCTACAGAAAGAATAAGTATTTTTTCCATCGTAGTAATCCTTGACTTGTTAGCGTGGCTTATGCTCTCAGCGTTTCGTGTGGTTCGCGCAGGTTTGTGTCGTGGCTATTTGGGGCTCACTTAGGGCAACAGCTGCGCTTTTTGGTTCTAGTGTCAAGTAGCAGATCTTCTCAAGGTTGTTGAGGAGACTCGAGACTTGACTTAGGTTTTCCAAACGGAATGCATATTCGTCTTCTAGTGTCAAATAGGGATTTAAATTGGAACTGTTCCAGCGGATTGAATAAACTGTTACCTAATTTACCTTTCTATATGATGGCACTTAAATTAATATTATGAAATATGGAACATTTCAGCCACATAAAGCAATAAATTATTCAGCTTTTAATACTTGTGCAATCAAAGTTTTGTTATAGTTAGAACTTAACGTTTGTAATGATTGATGATAATTTATTTAAAAAAAATTGTTAAAGTTCGAGTGAATATCAATTTACTTGACTTCGTATGGGAACAAATTAACTCCTTATTATATTCAATTCTAAGAAAGTCTTTTCATTTCATTTTAATTTTTATTATTAATTTATTTTATCATATTTCTATTTTGCTTTGCATGCACTTTAAAAATTTTAAATGATTATTTAAAAATACGATCTCAGCAAGTGCCAGATTATCGTTATTTAAGACAATTTTAAAATAATTACAGCATTACAGACAATTCTAAATTCATTGGTTTTATGCTTAACAACAATGCTATCTCTGTTTGCGAAAATATTCTGGTAGTGATTTGATTGTTACTTATGTACATTTTTACCTTTTTAATGAGATTTTTTTTTCCACGTTTCCAATTATTTTCAACTCAATGAAAATAATTTTCAATGTGAAATTCGCACCAACAGACATCAATACATCAATTACTTGTGCAGTGACTAATTTAAAACTTTAAATGTTCTAATAATATTTCCATTTCAGATCCGTATCCTTTTAATAATAAAATATGCCATAATTATAATTATTTACATATTATTATATTATCCATTTAATTTACATATTTTCCTTATTGAAAGTATACCAATTATTTTGTAACTTAGAGGGAATGCATCTGGGGATAACCTAAAGAAATTATTGCAAGCGGCACGGGTAGCCGGCCATTGTAGGTATCTTAGGGTTGGATGCATTCCTTCGACGAACCATCGGACCGTGGAAGCCCTGGAAGAAATTCGAAGGCCAAGCCACACAGACATAGGCAGGACCTTGCTACCGATGGGGGAACCATACATACATACATACGTTCAAGTTCATCTATGAATCTTGTGAGCACTGAGGAGCTTTTAATGGGGTAAACGTAGAATAATTCTTATTTTTGATCAGTTAATTCCATTTAAAATTAGATCGAAAATCTTAAGCGTCATTATTTTTTTTCTTTAAAAGTCTTGTATCGAAATATATTCATTTGTGGTAAAATTTATCAGCTTTCAAGATTTTTAAATTCTCAATCGATACGTTAAATTTATGACTAATTCAACATAAGTTTAGACCATCTAAGGAGGTTTTTTTTAATTCTCAATTTTTTATTCCACGTTTAAACATTTCGTGAAAAATTTCATCATTTTTGTTTGATATCACTCAACATCATCTTACACATATTTCGTCATAACTCGGTAGCCTCGAAAAACCGATTTTATGCTTCAAAACCCGCGTCAGCTGGTGGGCACTAGAGGTATAGTATTCGCCCTTCGAAGAAAAATCCGGAGGCGTTTTGCTGAGGCGTGTGGGCGAAGTTTGTAGCGCATCGAAGATCTCCTCTTGGAAGCTGATGTGTAGTAGTAGGTATCTCGTACTCGCCCACTCGCCCACGCTAGCTGTTAGCAATTTTTGCCTTCGCGGATGGCGTTGTTGATTTAAGGAGATTCAAAAGGTTGAGGCGGTTTTTTTTTTCTTTGCTGGGCTCCCCTTAAGACAACCCACCCAAAGTAATCATATACCTGTTCGTAAGCTTAAGAAATGGAGGGCGACTTCTCTGGAGTATCCTATAGAGTTATCTATCTACTATATCAATGCTAAACCATCGGAAAGGGGATGCTTCTTCTGTTTTTAAACTGCGTGATATAACGATGGGGACGGTAAAAATCTAGCACGCACTTTGCAAATGAAATGTCAATGGGAAAAACCGGAGGAAAACGGATGAACAACACACAAACAACCGAGCGCCCGCGCTCCTTTTTTCCGGTAACAGGAAGAGGGAGAGATGGCTACTTTAAGGTCCGGCGAAAATTGTCAACCCGTTGAAAGCTGACAAAGATGAGTGAAAAATATTTGATGTTTTCGGGCCAATATTTGAACTGTTGGGCCGAACAAACAAAACTGAAATTTATTCGACTAATATCGACTTTCAGTATTTCAGGACAATAATAAGTTTAAAAAGAGACGACACTACCCTATAAGAAGAAATAATTCCGAGGGTAATAGTCAAGTAGCCTTCTGAGCTGGTCCCTGATTAGTACCAGGTAGAACCAAACAGTGAAGATGTGTGCAAATATTGCCTCAGGGTCTCGGATATACAGCGCGGTTTGCCTTTTACAAGGTTATTCTGGGGTTATCATCACTTTAATAAAAGTATGAGTTGTAACAGACAAAGATCATCAGCAGCACAATGTTTTTTTTTTCTATTTCCATTCTTATTAACGGAATAAAGTTCATTTGAAAAAAATTATACAACTCCTAGAAATTTTGGTACGTTGAAATTGGAAAGATATTCATATTTTTGACGGTCGCCATAAAGAAATGAAATCACAGTACGCAGAATTGAAGCTTGTTTTTTTAACTCGCTATGCGATCCACCTCCCAAGAATAAAAAAAATTAAAGGAATATATTAAAAATTTAAATCGAAAACTCCGTAGAAATAATTTGTTGTTATTTATTACTGTCTTGGATGATTTATTACCATTTATACACCTATACTATATCTCTAATTCATCGTCTAGAAAAAGCTCTAAACGGAAGCAAATCAGGAAGGTGCAGATTGAGCTGAGAAGAGTCGGATTTTTGCCCATAAAATGTCTTCTGGTGGCTCCAGAGAGCTTCCAATCCCACTTGCCTCATACAGCTATGTATATAGAACGGAGCACATTTTGGCTGTTAACTTCCGCCGGGAGGATGCCGCGCGTTGCTATAAACAGGCAACTATTAAATTAGGAAGTTTATCACCGAACATAAGCTGGGTGTCTTCATCATCGGAGATGCAGATTATGTAAACTTGCTGGTTGATATAGATTACCTTTCATTGAGCCATATTAATCAGATTACGGTCCTAAAACCTAGTCCTAATCAAAATCATTTCGGCTAAAATGTAAAAATCACTAATATTTAGATGGTTTTCGATTTTTTTTTTCAAATAAAAATGTTTGAAAAGATTTACATCAGCAAATTCTGAACGTCGATTACAATTTCATGATCCAAAAACTCAGACGGTTCAACAAACAAAGTGTTATTTCTGGAGGTGTCTCCAAAAGTCAAACCTGAAGACACCCATCCATGCGACAAATAACCTGGAGGGTAAACAAAACTGACCTTTTTTTTGTATTTTGTAATTTGTTCTCATGATTCATCATACCTTGCTAACATTGTGTATAGATACTACACCAAGAGGTAGCAACTTTTAATCCTTCTTCACCCTACAAACTGCTGGAAAGAAAAACCTAGAAGTAAATGCATTCATTAATAAAAAAGAACCCCCCGGTTTCATTCATCGCTACATCGAAAGAAGTACTCGAAAAATATTTTGGCAAGCTTTTTTTGTTTGCTTCTCTCGTAGCTTCCTTTAACTAGAGGAACGGAAAAAAGCGTGTGCTTTATTGTGCTGTGAGTTCTTTTGAATACAGACAGTTGCTCTTGATGTGTCCTTGATGACACCAAAAAATGTGAACAAAACATCGAGCCCTTCTAGCAGGAAAATGAATGTAACATGGCTGTTTATGATATACCCAGCAGAATAATTGACTTCAGAGAAATATGTTTTTAATATTCTTTTTTTCCTGACATTTTAATTGGAAACAAATGTATGAACTTGCAACAAATTGTACAAATCACATTTTGAATTTAACTTTGAATTTTTTCAAAGGAGTAATCCTTGCTTCGCGCCTCCTAAACCATATTAACCAGGCGCTTGATTCCTTGGCTGTGATCTCAAGCTGAAAGGTTAACTATTCAGCCTTTTTGTGAGACCGAAAGAAAATTCAAATTTCAGGAACTTTTTTTTTCCTTCGCTGAATTCTAATTCTTATACTGAAGTCTATTCCATACTTAACTGGAGATTTGAATCGTAGTCCTTCGGATAGAGAGTTGATTACGCCATCACTGAGCTATGCTAGTTATTAAAAAGCAGGCATTAAAAATCTCAATATGTACTGTAGAGTGCCCCAAATGACCCGACTTTTGAAAAAGTTATGTGCTGCAGGCTAAAATTCCTCGGCCTAGTACAAGATCTCATGCCAAATTTGGGCCAGATCGGATCACCGGAAGGGGTCGCACAACGCGCCTGAAGTTTGTACGGGATTTTGAGACATTTTGTTCGGAATGTTGATCTCCTTTGGCCTATTTCTTTTGAAAACGGGTTTTCTTCAAGCTTAAACTATGACAAATATTTCATCCCAAGACTGCTTTCCGATTTGCGTTTAGATAAAAAAGTTATGAAGCTTCAAAAATGGGCTGTCTTTTTTAAGGATGACTTTCATCACTATAGCACCCTTAAAAAAGTTAGCCCATTTTTTATCACATCTCGAATCAGAATGCAGTCTTCGGATGAAAGATTTGTATATAATAAGTAATAAGACCAAAATTTTTCATGAAAACAGGATTTTCATGTTCCTCCTGAACAAAATGTCTCAAAATCCCATACAAAGTTCAGGCTCGTTGAGCGACCCCTTCCCGTGATCCGATCTGGCCCAAATTTGGCATGAGATCTTGTACTAGGCCTAGAATCAATTTTAGCCTGCAGTCTACAACATTTCAAAAGTTTGGAATTTCCCATTCAAATTTTAAAGTACAGTGAGCGAAACAAGAATATTTAGTACCATTATGAGTTTCGCCTGTGAAAATATTATTATTGAAAGTCATCAAAATTTTCTTCTACAATTTGTTTTAAATTGTTCAACAAAAAAATCAAGCATAAGTTTACCTTTTTGGATGAAGCTATTGGCGTTGAGGACCAAAAATATGAATAAAAGTGCAGAATAAGAATATGTCTCATGTCTTTCAAGATTATTAAGATTAAATTTACTATTTGAAAGTGAATGCTTCTACGAACTATTTGAATAGATAACTGCATTTTTATGCGTTTTCTAGTATTCCTAAGGTTTCATAAGAGGTTTTTAAGAAATTTTCATTGAGCACTAAGGACTTATACATTTGAGCTATAATACTTTATCAAACTGCCTAATTTCCTCATAAAAATTATGTGAAATGATAAAACATAGATTCTACGCTGAATTTGAATCTAAAAACAGGCTTTTTGTTCAAAAATATTAACTTTTTTAAACAGGTTAACACTTTTTTTTTCAGTTTTGCGTCGTAGATGACAGCACTATCTTTCTGTTAAACGGAATTGAGCCCCATTTCCGACTTTCCGGAATTATTGAGGTGTGCTGGATGATTTTGGTCAAGAAAAAAGTACTTGATACCGTGTGAACGCCTTCGAAGTTCTAAAATCACTAAATTAAAAAAATTAGAATAGCATCAAGATCACTAAAAATGTAATTTCTCGGACCGATACACAGAATAATGTTGTACTTTGCAATGGAGCTTGATGGACCCCAGAAGGTATATCGGAATTTTTGGTATAATTTGCAATTCAATCGGAAGAGATGAGCAGAAATTTCGGCGGTGGCAAATTCTGGTGCTGATGAGTTTTTGAAAATACGGAATAGCTTTCTTCAGCGTGAAATCCAACAAAACTGTGCTGGAAAACTAACTCGAAATGAAGAATATGGGCCTGAATAAACACAAAAAATCAATATTGAAACAAAAACAAAAAGAGATGTTTACTGAAAAAAATCAAAGTTTATGAATTCCAAACTGTTTTTTTCTGATTTAAAATAAAACTAAATTGTTTGATTCATCATTTCACGTCATTTTAATGAAGAAAGTAAGTAGTTTGGTAAAGAATTACAGCTCAAATATCAAATTCCTTAGTTTTAGAAGAGCATCTCTTAAAACACCATTTTAAAACCTTTGAAATTCTTTGGAATTCTAGAAAACTCCTTAAAATGCAGTTATCTATACAAATAATTCGTAGAAGCATTATTATTCACTTTTACACGGTAAATTTTTAGAAATAATCTTGTTTTAGTTGCAAAACCCAAGTGGTGCTATTCTTATTTCGCACCCTTTTTTCATAGTTTTGGTCCTTAACGCCAATTGCAACGTCCAAAAAAAGTAAACTTATGCTTGATTAATCCGTTAAACAATTCAAAACAATTTATAGAAGAAAATTTTGGTGATTTTGAAACATTCATATTTTAACAAGCAAAACACATAGTGATGCTATTCTTATTTCGCTCATTGTAGCAGATAGTGCTGTCATCTACGACTTGAAACTGAAAAAAAGTGGTTTACTGAAAAAAAAATTAAAGTTTTTGAATTCCAGCCTGTTTTTTTTCCTAATTCCGAATTGACCCAAAACTTTTATTACATCATTTCACTTCACGATCATGAGAAAATTAAGCAGTTTGATAAAGTGTTATAGGTCAAATGTCACGTTCCTTAGTGCTAGATACTCTTGATTATTGTAGGAAAAAATATGATTGATTTTTTCTTTCAGCAATTTAGCACAAATTCTAAAAGAAAATTTTGATGATTTTCTATCATACATATTTTTACAAGCAAAACACATAGTGATAGATACTATTCTTCTTTCGCTCACTGTACACTAGACTAGTTCACTTTTCGACTTTTTTCGCTGACCAAAGCCGGACTCATATGGACTGTTCCTCATGTATTTTCAAGTATTTGTGCCAAATTTGAGATCTATTGAACTAATGTCTATTCTGAGCAATGAGTTTTTGTGAAAAAAGTCTATTTTTCTTGAAAATGTTCTTATGAGAGTTCTAGCAAGTCCTTGTTGATTTAAAACACAATTTTAGGATGCATGGTGGTTGATGTGATAATCGTTCAAAACAAACCGAAAGAAACTAAAAAATCATAAACTACCAACTTGTACAGAAATTTTGCTTACAAGTTGAAGGTTTAAATCTGCAGTAAATCCAAAAAAATATTTTTCGCAAAATCGTTTCTTGTTAAGATAACCCTGTTAGTTACCATTCATTTGATGTTTGAAATGCAATTATCGCAAGAATAGGAGCAAAGTTCTTCAAATATTTATGCATCAGATTTTAAATCATTATAGTGCTCCTATTCTAGTTTTAGCTTCATGCAACGGTTGCATTGCAAACTGAAAAATGTGGCATCAAGAGGACTTGCCTACAACTTGATCAAAGCGCGCACTTTTAAATTGTAAGTAAAATTTGTGTACAGTTTTTTCGGTTTGTTTTAAACGATTATCTAAAACAGATCCATGAAAATGCTAATCATATCAACCACCATGCAACTTAAAATTATCGTTTTATATTAACAGGGGCTTGCTAGAACTCTCTTAATAAAATTTTCAAGAAATATGGAGTTTTTTTTTAACTTAAACCCGCCCATAACAGAGATTAGTTCAATAAATCCCTAATTTGGCAGAAATACTTGAAAATGCATGAGAAACAACCCATATGAGTCCGGCTTTTATCTGGGAAAAATGCCGAAAAGTGAACTAGTCTACTGTACACTGATGCATTTCAATTTCCAGAAATTAATGAACCCAAGCCGCGGAGAGTCAGAATGGACGCAAATAACTGAAAAAACACTCTCTAATTCTGTGCTTTTATTTTCTTGCTCGCTTCCAGTTTTCGGAGAATATTCTCAGCAGAACTAGAACTGACTGACAGAACATAATTTCGGACGAGTTATCTTGATCGTCATTGGAAACGGATGAGAAATCGTCGCGTTCTCATGTTTATCGCTAAGTGTTACACAAGTGATAAACCAGTTATTATTATCAGTTCTGCTCGATTTGCTTCCCTGATCACCCCAAAGGAAGTGAAATTCATACAACATTTACTTCGAAAAAAAAATGTGGCTTATCCCCGTCTACATCACTTGGATACTCACCAAGGTCTTGTGTTATCTGTGTAGTTTCAAACGTAAGATCTGACGCACTCTTCTCAAATGCTACCCGACGATGGAGTCATACTACATCGTTGGCCGTCTGCTGGAAGCTCTAGAATAAGTTCGCCAGATTGTCCTTTTTAATCCGGGTTTGCCCGGATGTTTAATACAAAATTAGAAAAAGTCCGGTCCGGCCCGGTTGCCCTGATATCATCTGGCAACCTTATTCAAGATCCTTTGCAAGGGTATTATAAGCGAGACGATCCCATCGCTGACCAGATTACAAGAGTGCTGTTTGGCTAGCGTGGATTCCCTAGATTGTTTTTTAAGGTTGCGTTGGGCGTTCCCTTATTGCTATAGCAATAAACGTCCTACTCTAACAGGACCATTACAGGCATGATCTCTGCGGTCTATCCGCTGTTAACCAGACCGATCTATCGTATCACATGATTGATGAGGTCAAGCTTGACCAACCTGGTGGATATCAGGTCGGTATCAATATTATCCCTCGATTTTGTGGTGAGTCAGTCGATGGACACCACTGGATGGTCTATCCTTAGTAACTCTTCGTACGTAATATTCCACAGAGCTGGGCCGAGCATCGACCCTTGTGGAATACCCGCTGTTTTTTCCAGTGTCTTCATTCCCTTGTTGGTCATACATTGGAGTTGATGGTTGTGGTAGCAAGTAGTGTTCCACCGATCTACAGTGACTTTCCGGAATCCAAATATCTGTTTTTTATGTTGATTATAGTTTACCATCTTTGTGACATCCTCAATTTTTTTGCATCGCTGCAGTTGGCGAATAGTTTTTTTTATTATTTGATCACCCAGGTGATAAATCCTTTTTACGGATAGCATTCCAAGGTGCGGCGAGCCACCGCGTCCTCCAGTATGTTACTCTGGGTCCATGGGTGCAATTGGTCGACTATGGATACTATTTACCCCTACGCCATAAAGTCCACCTGGGGCCTCTGGGGCTTCTCATCCGGACCTACAACGAAGGCCGTACCCGTTATGGGAGACCATACTCGCGCAAAGCGCTCAACGGCAATACTCGTTTAAACATATTACTCCAGCATATGTATATACCCTGCCTCTTGTTTGGATTCAAGACTAAGGCTGATGTCATGCTGAAGCTACAAGCAACGCAACGCGTTCACACGACAAACCAGCTCTCATTTGATCTCCATGGAAAAAGCGCAGACCTGTCATACTGAGCGCTATGTAAAGCGCGACAAATCCATGGAGATCAAATGAGAGCTGGTTTGTCGTGTGAACGCGTTGCGTTGCTTGTAGCTTCAGCATGACATCAGCCTAAGGATCTCTCCTCTGACGACTCGATGTACGACCTTTACTCGTAACTCGAGGCTCGCTTGGTTTCCACGACTATCGTGCACCCCGCCTCTGTTTGAGACCACTGCAAGAAACCAAGGACCTCACCTCTAACGACTCGAGATCTTGGCTCCGCTTGGTTTGGCTCGAGGCCCTCTCCTCTTTGCCCATACATGTGACGAATTGAAAGCGACCTCTTCCTAGACTCGCGCCTGTCACAGCAGTGACGTCATCCTACACCGACTAGAGTGACTCACCCGCCGGCGCGTGAAGTCACTCTACCCGAGAGTGTTCCTCGGTGTAAATACTCTTCTTCCTACGAGTTCGACTGCGAAGAAGGTGTAGTCTTATCCCCGCAGCTTCCTTCGCAGGGAGCGCGTTCTACTCAGATACTCCGCGGCGGTGGAGGTAACCTACACAACGTTCACGACGTACCTAATTGCTCGGCATACGCAGAATGTATAGTCTTATCTTTGTATGCTTCAAGCTTTATTGCTAGATCGGACGCACACTACTCGAATTCCACCCGCCGAAAGGGCATTCTAATCCGACCATGGACCGGTCTTAATCCTTCCTTTGGCTGGCAATTTTGGGGCTGGCAACCCTAGGCTTTTTGCCCGCCGTTTGCCGAATCGAGAGCAGCTTATCCTAGACTTACGCCTGTCACAGCACACGTACGGGTCTTTTACGCTTACGACTCAGATGAATACCGACGGTGATGTCATCCGACCCGACTTGAGTGGCTCATCCGACGACGACGTGAGACCACTCTACCCAAGAGTACTCCGCGACGTGAATACTCTTCCCGTTATGAGTTCGACTGCAGAGATGGACTTGTTTTATCCCCGCAGCCTCTGTCGCAGAGTGCGCGTTCGACTCGGATACATCGCGACGGTAATGGTGGAGATATCCTACACACACGCGCGCGACGTACCAGGCAGCTTGGCATAAGCAGAAGGTACAGTCTTATATTTGTATACTTCACTGCCAGGTTTGGACGCACACTCCTCTGCAGAACAGTCATGATCCGGGTGAACCCTTCGCTGACCCCGCGCTACCAGTATTGGCATCCTCACACATTCTCCGCACGATGTTGTATACTGTCGTGTCTGATCCGGAGGCGGCAAGCATATTAGTGCGTACCCTTTCGAACTTCGGACAGTTGAACACCGCGTGCTCTGGTGTCTCAACTGTGTCATTGCAGGTTGGGCAGAATGGCGAATCCAAACCGATGGTGGTACTGCATGAAGCATCCGTTACCAGTCAAGAATAGTGTCATGCAGAAATCCACCTCTCCATGTCTCAGACCCATCCAAAATCCGATGTTAGGGATCAAGCGATGGGTCATCTGGATGCGTTCCGAGATGTCCCACTGGTGCTTCCAGCTGGACATCGAGGCCTCTCTGGCATTTTTCGCACATTGGGCATGTGCGTGTGCTCGTTGCAAAAGATATCTTCCTCTAGCACGACCGAGATTAGCATGACCTCGAAGGTTTATCAGCCGCTGCACGCTGCAGAGCTTTTGCAGATTACACTGCCTGCTCGAGGCAGCCTTCTGCGCTCTTTTACAGGCGTAGGCGACATGGGCCGTAAAGCTCAGCCTCTCATCGATCATCACCCCCAGGTACTTGATCGTACGTTGGATACGTTGGATTCAATTGCGCACGGTCCAGTTGTAATCGTCCCTGATTGTGCTGAAATCAGGTTGGTGATCAGCACCATCTCGGTCTTATGGTGAGCCAGACGTAAGCTCTTGGAGCGCATCCAACTTTCCACCTTCTCAATCGCTATTGTGGCGAGTAGCTGGACCTCTCTGGTTGATGGGCCCGATGCCAGGAGAACCACGTCGTCGGCGAATCCCACAAGTCTCACTTCCGTGGGGAGACGCAGTCTCTGCAGTTCATCGTAAACGATGTTCCACAATCCCGGGCCAAGTATCGATCCTTGTGGAACCCCTTCCGAGACACTCACTGTTTCCAGTGCCTCACTGGTCATATACTGTAGTTGGCGATTACGCTATATCACAAGCTCACTTCAAATACCGATGAACAATAAAGATATCCACTATACTGCGACCTTTCCGGAAAGCGATTTTTTCGCTGGAGAGATCGCGTTCCATATTTCTACCCAGCTGTATCCAGCAGACACATTGGCCGATGAGTCTCCTGGTGGTTTCACCGGCTTTGACAGAAGAATCTGTTTCTGTTGCGTCTCTATGTCCTAAAATACCCCCCTCCACAATTGACGCGACGACTGAAACATTCTTAAGGAACTCCATGATTGCCACCGTCATTGCAAAGTTTGGAATGCCGACCAATTCTTGAGCTCTTCTGTTAAGGTGAATTGGGTTGGCGAAAATCAGTTCCTCCTCATTAGTATCCCAGGTGTATAAGTCTGGTAACCAGATGGCAACGCGGTACTGTAGAAACAGCTTGTTGTTTATCTCCTCAGGTTGGCCGGGTACATTTCTGGCTGTACACTAGACTGCCCCAAATGACCCGACTTTTGAAAAAGTTATACGCTGCAGGCTAAAATTGATCCTTGGCCTAGTACAAGATCTCATGCCAAATTTGGGCCAGATCGGATCACGTTTAGGGGTCGCTCAACGAGTCTGAAGTTTGTATGGGATTTTGAGACATTTTGTTCGGGTGAAACATGAAAAACCAGTTTTTCATCAATAACTTTGTTTCCCGTCGGCCGATTTCTTTCAAAAACGGGTTTTCTTAAAGCCTAAATTATGAAAAATATTTCATGCGAAGACTGCATTTCGATAAAAGTTAAGATAAAAAAGTTATAAGGCTTCAAAAAAGGCTAACTTTTTTAACGGTGGTATTCAGCACTGTTAATGAGGCGTCAATATGTTCGACCGCCTCGACTCATTAACAGTGATGAATACCATCCTTAAAAAAGTTAACCCATTTTTGAAGCCTTATAACTTTCTTATCTTAACTCTAATTGAAATGCAGTCTTCGGATGAAATATTTTTCATAAGTTAGGCTTTAAGAAAACCCGTTTTTGAAAGAAATCGGCCGACGGGAACCAAAGTTATTGATGAAAAACTGGTTTTTCATGTTTCACCCGAACAAAATGTCTCAAAATCCCATACAAACTTCAGGCTCGTTGAGCGACCCCTAAACGTGTCCGATCTGGCCCAAATTTGGCATGAGATCTTGTACTAGGCCTAGGATCAATTTTAACCTGCAGCGCATAACATTTCACAGGTTTTGAATTTCCCATACAAATTTGGGGCAGTCTACTGTGCACTCATAGTTTCGATAGGATTCCCGCGTAAAGTTCATCCAGGTTCCGCTCCTGTTTCAATACTACGACAAAGACATTCTAGTCCAACTGTGTTGTCGTCCAGAGGCGTTTGCTTGACTTGTCGCCCTTCTGCAAGATAATCGCTCAATTTCCAGTCGCCCGTCATACCCGAAGTACCAACTGTGACTGTGACTCTGATCTATGATGCATCAACGTCACCCTCTGTGAAATACTCTAGAAGTGCCCCCATTCGTAAGTTCTACTTTCAGCCTTGCCAATGCTACTTGTAGACTTCGTTCTCTAGAATTTGTAAACCGGCTACCCTCTGCGCGTTGAAATCCCCTGTAATGAACATGGTATAATTTCCCATCAACTCGTTGATTATCATATCAACCACAACACCAAACATTTCATAGGACCACTTTGGCGGAGCATTGAATTAGAAGATCCCGTTAGTCCTAGCTGTCACAAAGTCTTCTCCAGTCTCCACCCTCATCCTTTCACGATTACCCAGGTATTGCCGTCTAAAACACAGCGACCAGGGTCTGATACCAGTGCAATGTAAATTTTTAGTTCTGAGAAGACTTCTCTTCAACCGGATCGTCATCTGATTGGGGCAGATTTCACACAGCTCGCTTAGCGCAATCCCCCTGGTCCTTCTTTGTTGTGATTTGATCCAGCATTCGGATTGCTACTTCTCCGTTGAAGGCAACTGTGCTTCTCCCCAAGGACTTCAGCCGCCATAGAACTATAGGATTCACTCGTATTTGTTGAGTTGCGCCTCAGCTCAAGGATCATTCTACAGGATTGAATCCGCGGCTTATATTCCTGAATAAATATTGTTCTGAGGCTGAAATGAAACAATTTTTTATGTTTAAACAAAACTCGAATTTTCAGCAATGGGAACATTTCTCTAACCAGTTACTTTTTCTCTCTTTCTTCCACAGATTCCAGCCTCTGTGATAAGCAGCGTGGGCACGGTTAACTATCAGCAGTCGACTTCGAGTTCGGTCCGGCAGCTGTACGTTGTGGCACCGATCATCGACAGTGGCAACGGTCAACATGCTGTTGGTGGAACCAACATCGCCGGCGACAACGCGAGCCACCTAAAGGGCACGTTGACCTGGATCAACAGTAATAGTGCCAATAGAACTGCGTATAGCAACAACGGTCAGCAGCAACTGACCCAGCAACGGAGCAACAGTATGATATCGCAGACCGCCGGCACCTGTAGCAGCTCCTCGACAGCGCCAGTTCAAAGTTTTGTAGAATCCTCGGTGGTCAACAACAACAACAACAACAACAACAATGGTACCAGTAGTACAAATCAACCCCGCCAGCACCCAAAGAAGCGGAAGTTCGACCTGGCCGAACTGGAGGAGATGGAATCGCATCGGGGCAGTGCGGGGTCCGGTGGCCAACCGGCCCCCATGGACACCGGAGGTGGACCGCCAACACCTCTGACAAACGGGAGTAGCACTAACAGTAATGGTAGCAATGTAAATATTAGCTTTAGTAACCGCAATAGCGACTACTCCGGCACATTCAACGAGACTGTGCAGTCGATGGGTCACGGAGGTGGAGGAGCAGATACCTCAAATAGTAGACCTCCATCGGTGTCCGCGCCATCACCCTCGGTAGGGAGTGCAATAGTAACGATGACCTCGATGGCTTCACAGTCATTTCTCGAGACCACCTCCATCAACTGCAACAGTCCCAGCAGCAATAATGGCACCATGAGTGGTGAAATGAGGATGCTTCAGTCACAGAATTACATCCAAACTGGTGGAGGACAACTCCACAGTCGGCAGATCTTCCAATCTACCGATGCCGATCGATCTCAGCAGCAAACGGTTAGAGTACAACAACAACAACAATCCTCTGAAGGCTACTGCAACGACAGCAAAAAAGTCTACAACAACGTATCGTACGGGTAAGCTCTCTTGTACAAATCACTAGATACTAATCTAGGGTTAAAGCACCTACTTAAGATGTGTAAATGCAATCGCTGTTTGTTTGCATTTTCAAGTACCCTTTATTGAAAACGAAAATCAGAAAGTATCGGTCCCAAAACGGCTTGAAACATTACTATGCGGAGCACGGATAATCGAATCGCTTTCTAACCGTAGGTACCTAAGGAGATTCGAGATGAAAAGACACTAGTAGTAGGGAAGTGATCGCGTAAATTTATGCCGTCGTCTCCGGGTCATGCATCAATTTGCTCCTGCTCGCAGCTCGGCTGTTGTTGTTTTGGCTTTATGTTGGCATTTTTATTCAGATCCCGAGCCGTGATAAGGAAAAATTTGCAACGCATACGTGCCAGAAGCAGCCTTTTACTAGAGCTTGGTTTACTACAGTAGTTTCGAAGTTTACATTGCAAATGAATGAATTTGTTTGGGCCGAATTTGCATTTGTTCTGTTACGCTAACCGTAACCAAATAAATGGTTATTTCGAATGTTTTGTTCGGTTCAAGTTCAGAAATGTGTTAAGATGATTTTTTTTTTCAAAAGGTTTTCTAGAGGATTCTTTTGATTCCGAGTACCGAATTGTCTTTTTTTGGTATTTTATTAGTTTTTTTTCTTCTTTCTCAGGGATTTTAAACCAAGTTGGTTTATTCATCCCGAAGTGGAGCGTTTCATGTGTTTTTTAGATACATCGTATTTCTCCCTAATGTTATCATTTTCGTAGCTTTTTTCTTGGGATTTTTATTTGTTCGGAATTATAGTTGGTGTAGAAGATTGGAATTTTTGAGGAAGCTGATCAACTATTTCTCTCCGTCGGGGCAGGGAGCGAGGATTTGGCGAAGTAATGTTTGGAGGGAACAGGAGGATCTAAGGGTGTGGTATAAGGAACAGAAGGTGAGGATAAAGCTTGATCGAGATCTGCACATTGCTTGATGGGCATGTGGGTGGATCATCTTTGGTTATTATATGTAGATGTGTGAGGTGGGTATGTTTGAGGGAGCGCTGATGTGGCGTACTGGGTTCGATTCCCGGTATCGGCAAGAAAAACTTTTGGGTTCGAATTTCATAAGTTGCCGACAGGTGAGATGCTTGGGGAGTAAGTAGAGGCCAGTCTCGAACCCACCCTTGTCCTTCCTCCAACTGGTATCAGGAGGGCTTGGTTTATTATCTTGAACTGCATTCTGTCCATATCCAGCCGGAATGGATATAATGAAGTACATGATGGTCTAACCAACGTCTCATGATCGCTTACTATTCTACGCTGCCTACTCTAAACTTAAAAAAAAAATTCTTCTCCAAAACTATCTCTAATTTTAAGAGCTATTAAGAGCTTTAAGAGCTATTTAAACGCCAAAAAAAAGTGTGAGTCGGGTATGTTTGGCTTGAACCAGTTGATTAAAGTGAGGTAGAACAGTTGTTCTGGGGTCTCCTGTTCGAATGTTCTGTTTTAGTGACATATGTCAACTTTGGGTGATTTATCGTTCCAATTTCTAATCTTGGGCCCAGGGATGCCAGGTGTTGCGGAAAAAAAATCTGGGCAATTTTGAAAAAAAGTCTGTGTGTGTCTGTGCACAAGGAAGATCACAAATTTGGTACTGAACAAGAACTTTTTCGATGCATGTGAGCGGGAGGGAGGGGGGGGGGAAGAAGATGTGTTGTATTCAGGTTATTTTCGAGTTGAGAACTACATAACTTACACTGTTTCCTACCACGTACCATGCCGAAAAAAAAAATTATGAATGATTGGTCGGATACCCATGAATACAAGCGAGATTTACAGTCTAATCTGGCACTTACAGATCGAATTCGATACAAGAATATTGATTTCATCACTCTATTTCAAAAGTCTGTAAAATCTGGGCACTCTGAGCAAAAATCTGGGCAAAATCTGTGTCTGACCAATATCTGGACGAAGGGTCAAAAGTCTTGGTTTTACAGACAAATCTGGGCACCTGGCAACCCAGCTTGGGCCCGACCTTGGACAGACAGTAGATAAACATCCTCAAACTCAATAGTGTTTCTACGGATAAAGCCACAAATGGCAAAGGCTTTTACGGTTGTGGCGGCTATGTGTTCTGAAAAACTTAGTTTCTGATCAAAGATAACTCCGAGATCTTTAATCGAGACTACTCGTTCCATTTCTGCTGTGTCCATTTTGTAGGCAAAACGAAGTGGAGTTCTAGCTCTGCAGAAAGTTATACATCGGTATTTACTGGCATTAGCTTCCATCCCATGAGACTTGCACCAGTCCAAAGGTGTCGAGATGACGGCTTGAAGTGCTGCACAGTCCACCGGTGATTCGATTTTCCGGTAAATCTTAAGGTCATCTGCGTACATCAATTTGGAGGATTGCAGTAAACTGATAAGTCCGGACTGAAATAAAACACAAGTGTTAAGCTGGAGGTAACACAAGGCAATGCCCGCTTGATCATGCACCTTTATATTTCATGCTCAGCTTTTCTCTCTTCATTACACCAGTGTGCCCAGTAGGACACTACAAGCTCTTCCTTCTTTAACAGTTATTATTTAGCACTTTTTTTCTCTTATTTCTGCTTGATCTGCGCAACTCTACACCAAGATCTATCGCTTTTCTTTTCTTTTCAACCTCTTCTCATTCACTTCATCCGGAAATCCGAGAACTCTTCTTCGCTGTTGGATTCTGCAGTTGCTTGACCCACTTCATTGTCCTTGGAATGAGAGTTTCTAATATTAACGTTCGGCCTATTGCACGCAGAGAAAACTTGGATTTTGAAACAAAACAAAACTGACTTTGATTCAAAACACTCAGTTTTTTTAATCAAACTCCTGTTTTCTTTGAATCAATGAATTCTCGTTCTGATTCAAATGAATAATTTTTGAAAGAAAGAATTAATTTTTTGAACCGAATAATTTTGGAATTTGATTTTAAACAAATTCTTTGATTCAAAAGACATTTTTTCAATTGCATATGTCTTTTAAAACAAAGTAAATTTTCTTCCAACCAAAGAAAAATGTTTTCAACAGAAAGGAATAATTTCTTTAAGTTAACACTTAAAACTTAGAAGATAATTTGTATTGAGCAAGTACCGAATTTCGAATTAAGTTTCGCCGGTCGTGTTAAAAATCAAAACTAGTGAATCAGAGATAGCTATTTAGGAGGATTCAGGAAGAGAATGCATACCATGGTAAGTGCGTGTTAATCCATTAGTCAAAAAGTGAATATTAAGATTTTATATAAACTTTTGCATTGTTACAGGACCACGGCTGATTCCGCCCAAAATCCAGCGGTCTGATTATCTTCGGCCGATCTTCAGCGGCAATCACCAGTTGGATGACCGAGTTGCTTCCGGAAGTTTATTGAGTGGTCCAAGAAGAATGCCCTCAGGCCAAAATTTAGGACCGGTTAATTCCATTATAGTGAACCAGTGTTTGTGTTAAGTTTGTAATAAAAATGAATTTAAGATGTAAATTGTTTCTTTTTATTGTTCAAAATTCCTAATTGGAACTTCTGAACAACAGAAAATATTTTTTCCAATTGGAAAAAAAAGGAAAATATTTCAATGAACCAATCCTTTTAAATCTAAATCTAAATTACATTGTAGCAAACGAAAACAACTTTGCATCAAATGAAACTGTTTTTTGGTTCAAAGCATTAAGATTTTGACTCAAAGATTTTTCAAAAGAAAAATTCTTTGAAACAAAGGAAAATGTCCTTGAACCAATGGAATTTTTATTTATCCCAAAATCAAAGGAAAAAATCCTTTGTTTTTGCGGCACTTTCCTTTGAAATAAAAAATCTTTTTTCTGCGTGTGGAATTGTCCAGACGAGCCGGGATCCTTATCTGGGTACGATGGACCATTATGCGAACGCTTCCAACTAGTACCTGCAGAAGATTTTGAGAAAATCGCTTTAAATATATTGCTTTTAGCCACCTGGCATTGTGTTGTATTTTCGGATTTTTGTACCAAATCTCATCGCCTTCGTTTAAATTATTCAAAGGATCATGTAACTCCTTTTGCCCCTCAAATTTTTTTTGAGTTTCATTGGATAACTGCGTCAGCATTTGCTTAGGTTTAAGTTTAGGATTTAACAAATCCATTATCATTTTGGGTTTGTATGAAAATACTTTTTGAGAAGGAAAATCTCCATCTCTTGTCGGTGTATTCCTGTAGTTCATTAAAAACAAATTGATTTGATCTTCTATACTCAAGTCAGCAAACTCAGTATCTAGCAGAAATTTTATCAAAAAAACATCTTTGGTAGTTCTAACTAGCCTTTCAGCTTGCCCATTACTTGAAGGATTGTATGGTGGACTTTTTAAAACCTGTATTCCTTGGTTTTCTAGAAATTTCACAAACTTATGGGAATTAAATGGTGGTCCTCCGTCTGATACCAATACGTCCGGTAACCCAAACCTGGCAAAATATTCTACCAATCTTTTTAAAACCTTACTATGGTCGGTCCCATTTTTCATCCAAACTATTTCCAGCCACTTGGAAAAACTGTCAATCAACAGTAAGAAAGTATGATTAGAAAAATGAAAAAAATCTATATGTATTCTACTGAACGGTCTTGTTGTTGGAATCCATTCAGATGTTATTTTTTATTTAAAAATTGGCATTCTGCTACTACAAATATCACATTTTGTCACATATTTTTCAATATCGGAATTGATACCAAACCAATAGACCGTACGTCTAGCTAACTGCTTCATCTTCACCATTCCTGCATGGTTGGCATGTAAAAGTTTGAGAATACTAGCATGTAGCAAGTGCGGAATGACAACTCTGTCTTTATAAAGCAAACATTGATCTACTATTTCTAGTTCATGTTGGTTTGAATGAACGTCGACAAACCGTTTTTCTAATCTATCTGGCCAACCATTTCGTAGAAATAAATTACGTCCTGCAAAAATTTGTCACTGATTGTAGCACTAGCTACTTTACCGTAATCAATAGGTAATTCGTTACTAAAATTTATACTCCTTACAAATTCGGCGTCTATATTTTCAGGTATCATTTGCTGAAGTGGAAAACGGGAGCAAAAATCTGCATTCCCCATTTTCGAAGAAGGTCTATAATGAATTTTAAAATCATATATAGACACTTCTAAAACATATCTTTGCAGCCTCGTAACGAAAATAGAATTTTGACCAGTTTTTCCAAAAATACCCACTAAAGGCTTGTGATCAGTGAATACTACAAATTGTTGGCCGTACAAGTATTTGTGAAATTTCTTTATTGTACACACTAGTGCCAAAGCTTCAAGATGCAGAATTGGATAACGTTTTTGTGCCTCATTCAAGGTAAACGATGTGAAGGAAATAGGTTTTTCAATCCCGTCAACAATATGTGCAATAACACCTCCTAAACCAGGCATGTCAAACTCGTTTAAGTGTGCGGGCCGCATTAAAAAAATTCTATGACGTAGAGGGCCGCAACCAAAATCAGTTAGAAAACATAACATATTAGTTTCGCGGAGATTATATACAATAAAATGGAATATAGTTGGTTATAAGTAAACTTGGAATAAAATTTCGCGTTAAATTTTTATGTAAGCTTTTAATGTTTAACATTCTTATATTAAAATGCATTATATCTATTGTCCTGATATCAGTGTTGCGGCTTACATTACCTTCACAAAATAGTTAAACCTAAAAATAAGAAAATTGAATTATTAATGAATTACACATTACCTCACCTAAAATTATACTCACCTTGGAACAAAATTAATATTTCACCTACATTATACTTTCCGTGTACACTTACCTTAAATACCTACTTACCTTGGTACTTACCATGAATTCTGTCATACTGGCATCCCTGAAATGAGAAATGTCAAAATTAGAGAAACATGACACACAATAATTTTACACTCGTGGAGGCAACATCGCCAAGTTTTGTTCCCGTGGAAATAAGTGAACCTCTTTGCCTGAAACCGATCCGAACCACCAGCAGCTGGAACCAGTCATCGTCGACGGAGGAATTGGACGTGAGTGCGAACCACAAGCAGCCGGAATCTCAGGTGATTACCCAAAACATTTTGGTGCCGAAACCCGGGATAGCAGTTGCACTACCAAGTCGACCACCACGTGGCACTACATTTTGTCGGTTTGTGGTCTCAGAACCACGAAGATCCGGTCCAGCATCCGATCTTACGAAACACTTCGCGAGTGGGAAACATTAGTATCAGCCTTTGACGAATACCCTCAATACCATCAACTTCTCGAGTTTATCCACAGAAGATCGCGAATAGTTCAAACTCTAAAGCTCTCCCAATCGGCAACTACCCAATCCGAGAATAAGCAAACGAAATCCAGATCAATTGTGTCACATGTCGTCTCTGATAATGCGCCCAGGTGTGCCTGTTGTAAGCAAGCGCATTTCCTGTTCCAGTGTGAACAATTTCGAGCACTTTCTCCTCAACTTCGTTTTGAACTTGTCAAAAAGAATGGCCTTTGCATAAACTGTCTAAAGGGAACACATCAAGCCAGAAATTGCTCCAGCGGATCCTGTAAAAGTTGTTCGAAGAGGCATCACTCGTTGCTACACCTGCCTCCATTTCCGTCGGCTTCTGGTTCACAACCAGCAGCATCTACTAATCGACCTGTGCCAGTTCACAATTCCGCTGAAGCAACTTCGTCGCATTCGTGCCAAATGTCGGATCTCGTACCGAATTTTGCCGAAAGCAATCTGTCCGAACAATATTCGTCTGCCTCACCACCTGATCCGTCGTTTCCGTTATCGTCGCGTGTCGATCCTTTCCCAACGCCGTCGGTCGTTTCCGTTGATAATCCTCCCTCTACCGCCTGCCAAAGTGCGGAAATAAACACCCAACTACAGCAGTCAATCGTGATCTTGTCAACAGCAGTGATAAAAGTGAGAGATGCAGATAATAAATACGTTTTTGCCAGAGCATTGCTCGATAGTGGTTCTCAACCTAGCTTCATTTCGGAGGCCCTCTGTCAGAAATTACGTTTGAAGCGGAATAAACTCAATTCACCAGTTAGTGGAATTGGGCAATCCATCGTCAACGTTCGCTATGGTGTTACCTTAGCCATTGCGTCACGTTTTGAAACTTTCGCTACTCAGTTAGACTGTCTCGTACTGCCAAAGCTTACCGTCTCGCTACCCAGCCATCACATTGACACCTCTCGCTGGAAGATTCCAAAACATCTACCGCTTGCAGATCCGCAGTTCAACATTAGCCAAGGTGTTGATATCATCATTGGAGCTGCTCTGTTCTTCGACCTTCTTCAACACCAGCAATTTTCCCTTGGTTCCGAGTTTCCGAAGCTACAGAAAACGGTCCTCGGATACATCGTTTGTGGCACATTGAAGCAGCCAAATGCAGAGCCTAGAGAACTGCAAGCATGCCACATCTGCGTTGACGATAGCCTCGATACTCAACTTCAGAGGTTTTGGGAAGTTGAAAACTTCGATGACGGTAAAGCTCTTACTCCTGACGAACAACACTGCGAAGATCACTTCAAAACTACCGTTTCCCGTGACGATACAGGTCGTTATATCGTTCGCCTTCCACTCAAGGAAGAGAAGGTCTCGATGCTTGGCGATTCATACACCGCTGCTCTTCGAAGATTCCAGCAAATGGAAAAGAGATTCGCTGCCAACCAAGATTTGCATCACAGCTATTCAGCTTTCATGGCAGAGTACGAGAGTTTGGGTCACATGGAGTTGATTCGCGACGCGCCGCGTAGCCCACAGTTTTTTCTTCCTCACCATGCCATCCAACGTCCAGAAAGTACGACCACCAAAACACGCGTGGTATTCGACGGTTCCTGTCGTGGAGCAGCCGCTCTGTCGCTCAACGACGCTCTCTACGCCGGACCAACAGTTCAGCCAGCTCTTTTCTCTACTGTCGTTAATTTTCGCCTGCCATTGTTCGCCATTACCGCCGATGCAGAGAAAATGTTCCGGCAGATTTGGGTCCACCCTGATGACCGGAAATTCCAGCAAATTCTTTGGCGCAGAAGCCCAACTGACCCAATCAGCACCTACCAGTTGAAAACTGTTACTTACCGTCTTGCAAGTTCGCCATTCCATGCTGCTCGTGTGCTTAACCAACTCGCTATCGACGAGGGAAGTCGGTATCCTCTTGCCGTACCTGTGATTCAAAAGGGCACATACGTAGACGACATAATTTCTGGACACGACGACCACGACACGATGATAGAAACCTGCAAACAACTAATGGAAATGTTGAAGTCGGCTGGTTTTGTTCTGCGAAAATGGGCGTCAAACTACAAAACAGTTCTCAGCGGCGTTCCGGAAGAGTTCTGGGAAACATCAACAGAACTAGAGCTCGATCGTTCTCAAGCAGTCAAAACCTTGGGTTTGTTATGGTTTCCCCAGGAGGATGTCTTCAAATTCAAGATCCCTGCTCTCTCAGAACTTGAAATTGTTACTAAGCGCATTGTGGTTTCTGAGATGTCTCAGCTGTTTGATCCCCTTGGACTCCTGGGGCCTGTAGTCGTTAACGCAAAGATGTTCGTCCAAACCCTCTGGGAGGCTGATCTATCGTGGGATTCTGAGCTTGCAGAAGAGTCGGCACGATGGTGGAAGAAATATCGTACTGACATTAAGGAGCTGACATCGTTACAAATCCCTCGAAGAGTTTTTCGGAACACACTACAACAATACACGATCCACTGTTTTTGCGATGCGTCGCAGAAAGGTTACGGTTGCTGCATCTACATTGTATCATCTGACGAACAAGGCCAATTCCACTCGCATCTTCTCACATCGAAATCTCGTGTCGCTCCACTTCGTGGTCAATCTATTCCTCGCTTGGAGCTGTGCGCAGCTCTTCTTGGCAGCCAATTAGTTCACAATCTGCTAACAAACACAAGAATCACCGGATCAGTAACATTTTGGACGGATTCAACAGTGGTTCTTCACTGGATCAATTCCCGATCTAACTGTTGGAAAGTTTTCGTCTCCAATCGAGTTGCAGAGATTCAACGTCTAACAAAGGGTTCCCAATGGAGGCACATATCGACGGAATTGAACCCTGCTGATCGTATTTCCCGAGGAATGCTCGCAAGCCAGATCCTGCTCGACAAGCTGTGGTGGCATGGTCCAGAATTTCTTTCCTCCCCCGTCGAAATGTGGCCGGAAGGCGTTGTATCGACACCATTTAAACCCGAACTGGAAGTGGAAATGCGTCCAATGGTTTCTCTTCACTCAATGGAAGAAAATTTCAACATCTTCACTCGGTTTTCGGAGCTAGCAAAGTTATTACGAGTCGTTTCCTACTGTTATCGCTTTCGAAAAAACTGCAAACTGCCGGAAAATGAGCGTATTCCATCATCCTTGTCGCCTGAAGAAGTAGACATTACGCTCAAGTCCCTCATTCGAATCGCACAGCACCAGGAATTTCCCACGGAAGTCCGTTTGCATAGCCATACCAAGTCTGGCAATGCTGTCTCACTCGCCTCGAAATCGCCACTCAAAAATCTGAATATTATGATGGATGAATTCGGACTTCTTCGGATTGATGGACGTTTAAAAAATTTGAATGCACCGTTCGATACTCGCCATCCAATTTTGTTGCCGGCAAATCATCAACTGAGCTTGTTGATTGCTAGATCGATTCATCTGCAGACACTTCATGGAGGACCTTCACTTCTCCTTGCAACAATTCGCCAACGTTTTTGGCCACTACGGGGTCGAGAGTTAGCTCGGAAGATTGTACGCCAGTGCGTAGTCTGCTTCAGGTGCAATCCTACAACTACAAACCAAATCATGGCACCTCTACCATCAGTACGCCTAAAACCAGCCCGAGCTTTTACCTATTCAGGAATGGACTACTGTGGGCCGTTTTTCGTTCGTCCGCTGTTTGGGAAAGGTGCGTCGGTTAAAGTTTACGTTGCGTTGTTCGTCTGCTTGGTGGTGAAGGCCGTGCATCTCGAAGTCGTCGCTGACTTGTCGACCGTCGCGTGCATCAACGCCGTCAAACGTTTTGTCGCCAGTCGTGGCCGCGTTCTCGAATTGCACTGCGACAATGCAACCGCTTTCGTCGGGGCGGATCGCGAATTACGTCGACTTCGGAAGGAGTTCCAGCAACAATTCAAGTCGAAGGAATGGGGCGAATTCTGCGCAGGACACGGCATCATCTTTCGCTTCATCCCAGCCCGCTCACCACACTTTGGTGGCCTCTGGGAAGCCGGAGTGAAGTCCTTTAAGTATCATTTTCGTCGCATAATGGGACAAAAGGCTTTCTCAATGGATCAACTCCTGACCATCGTTGCACAGATTGAATCTGTATTGAACTCTCGCCCACTCATTCCTTTAACCGACACTCCGGATGACCTCTCATCGCTTACTCCTGGTCACTTCCTCATTGGAGAACCGCTCGTCTCAATTCCTGAGCCCGACCTTCTTCATCTGTCGCCTAGTCGAATCACCCGTCTGCAGGACATGCAACGTTCGGTTCAAGATCTGTGGCGCTCCTGGTCGAGGGACTATGTAAGCCAGCTTCATCAACGCAGTAAGTGGAGACGCCAAACTTCGGACGTTCAACAGGGTCAACTGGTGCTACTGAAGCTCGACAACTACCCTCCACTTCAATGGCCTCTTGGTCGAATCATCCAAACCATCACCGGTTCCGACGGACGAGTACGCGTAGTGGTGGTCAAAACGGCGTCTGGCGAATACAAGCGAGCGATCACGGAGGTCGCAGTCCTACCAATTGAGACCAGTAACGGCGAGGGTCCATCAGCATCAACATCGATCAACGACGTGGTCTGTTGAAACGGGTGGTTTCAACGGCGGCCGGCATGTTGCGGCTTACATTACCTTCACAAAATAGTTAAACCTAAAAATAAGAAAATTGAATTATTAATGAATTACACATTACCTCACCTAAAATTATACTCACCTTGGAACAAAATTAATATTTCACCTACATTATACTTTCCGTGTACACTTACCTTAAATACCTACTTACCTTGGTACTTACCATGAATTCTGTCATACTGGCATCCCTGAAATGAGAAATGTCAAAATTAGAGAAACATGACACACAATAATTTTACACTCGTGGAGGCAACATCGCCAAGTTTTGTTCCCGTGGAAATAAGTGAACCTCTTTGCCTGAAACTGATCCGAACCACCAGCAGCTGGAACCAGTCATCGTCGACGGAGGAATTGGACGTGAGTGCGAACCACAAGCAGCCGGAATCTCAGGTGATTACCCAAAACATTTTGTTTTTTTTTTTATTTATTCGCGCAACAACTTGCAATTTGAGATTTTTTTCCGTTGTGATGAACAGTCGGCCATTTAATGGATCAACAATAGAATGGATGGATCAATGCAAAGAATGAAGATTAGATGGAGGGAGAATGCTATTGGAAAAAAAAAAAAATTTTTTTTCGGCACCAAAAAATGTTTTGGGTAATCACCTGAGATTCCGGCTGCTTGTGGTTCGCACTCACGTCCAATTCCTCCGTCGACGATGACTGGTTCCAGCTGCTGGTGGTTCGGATCAGTTTCAGGCAAAGAGGTTCACTTATTTCCACGGGAACAAAACTTGGCGATGTTGCCTCCACGAGTGTAAAATTATTGTGTGTCATGTTTCTCTAATTTTGACATTTCTCATTTCAGGGATGCCAGTATGACAGAATTCATGGTAAGTACCAAGGTAAGTAGGTATTTAAGGTAAGTGTACACGGAAAGTATAATGTAGGTGAAATATTAATTTTGTTCCAAGGTGAGTATAATTTTAGGTGAGGTAATGTGTAATTCATTAATAATTCAATTTTCTTATTTTTAGGTTTAACTATTTTGTGAAGGTAATGTAAGCCGCAACAATCAGGTTGAAGTTTATATGTCACTGACACTTTCATTATTGATAATAAATTTTTATCTGATTATCTCGAACGATGAGGAGTTTTTGTAGCTTTCATTTTGGAAAAAAATTGCTCACATAGATAGCTACTTATGTTCGTCAAGTTTTGTCGTGAGACGGAAGACTATGTAAATAAAAAAAATAAATAAAGATAGCTACTTGCAAACTTAGCAGGATTCTGGCAACAAATTTCCGTTACTCAACGTAGCGTTTAGGCAAATAGCTGTAAAATTTTTATACAGCCACTTTAATGTATTTTGCTTTTAATAAAGGATCGCACTGCAGCTTTATCAACTCTAGTTGCAAACTATAAGCAGCATTTTTAGGAGCAAACGAAAATGGAGATACATACAACGAAAATTCTTGCTCGTATGAATTAAAGTCACGAAAACGGCTTTTGAATGCATCTAGTAAAGATTCTAGGTGAAGTACGTATTTACCAAATGATGCAGCCTCATTTGATCTTTTCAGTTCTTGATACGTAGAGAAGTGCACAAGGTTTTTTTTGGAAATTTGGTTGATCCATAACCGTAACATCACTTGAACGTTTTTCACATCATCACAAGCAGTTAGGATATTTTTTTCTTTTCCTTGAGGCTTTAAGTTCAAATCGTGCAGGTGGCCAAATGCCAAATCCTGAATCCAGTCGTCTGCTTGAAAATGTTCAAAAGGTTCACCTTTTATTTCCAAAAATAATATTATTTCCTCTCGTAGCAAAAAAACATTTCAATATTTTGTGGCAGGAAAACCAGCATAATTCTGTGTAGAAGGGAATTTTGTAAAAATTTAAGACGGAGCTACGCGGGCCGCATTGACCAAGGCCGCGGGCCGCATGCGGCCCGCAAACCCCCAGTTTGACATGCCTGTCCTAAACCATATCCCGAGGCATCAGATACCACAACCATTGGCTTATTAGGGTCATAAAACTCCAAAAAATTGGTCGCAGTTAAGGCTTGTTTGCTTTCTTCAAAAGCTTTTGTACAATTTGAGTCCCAATTAAATTTAACATTATTTCTTAATAAATTATACAGACAATATAATTTAGTTGATAAATGTGGTATGAAACGATTATAATAATTTATCAATCCTAGAAAGGATTTCAGTTCAGTAACATTTTTTGGTGGTTTGGAATTTTGAATCGTCGAAATTTTATCCTGGCAGGGTAACAAACCCTTTTCACTCAATATATGTCCTAAATAATTTAATTTAGTGACTAGAAATCTACATTTTTCCCAATTGACTTTCACATTTGCTTCATCAAGTTTTTCCAATACCAAAAATAAACGTTGTCTGCATTCTTCCATACTAGAACCACATATCAACACGTCATCCAGATAAACAAAAACACTATCAAGCCCCGCTAATATTTTTTCCATGATTTCTTGGAAAATGGAGGCACTCGAAGAAGCTCCTTGAGGCAACCTATTATATGTAAATAGTCCTCTATGAGTGTTTATAACCATAAATTGCTTAGATTTTTCTGACAATGATAATTGCGTGTAGGCTCCTTCCAAATCCAAGGAACAGAAAAAATTAGATCCAGCCAATTTAGCGAATAAATCCTGGGCTACTGGCAAAGGATAAGAATGAGGTATTAAAACTTTGTTGATTGAAACTTTGCAATCTATGACCAATCTTATTTGATCATTCTTTTTCATCACAATTACAATAGGTGAAGCCCAACGACTAGTTTTTATAGGTGTAATAACTTTTTCCTTTTCCAGTTTATCTAAATACAATCCGACTTTTTCTCTAAGTCTATACGGAACATCATACGCCTTTTTAAAAATAGGACTTTCAGTGTTCTGTTGTGGACTGTATACTACCATCGATGGAACTTGTTCCCCTCGTGGAACAAGTCTCTCCTAGACAACCCCTGGTGGTTGTCTCATCGATGGAGGCAGGTCGTAAGAGACTGTCTGCCTGGAATGCCTCGCAAGGCTAGGGGGATCTCGATCGCCTTGTTGACCGAGATCGAACTCTTTCGTAAAAGGGGGGGGGGGGGGGGGCTCTGATAAGAGCCGTTCTTGGCAGTGGACCTGGGAGCGAGCATTGGACGGAGCACAGACAACACTTTTTACTGGCAGTACATTTGTTTATTTTCTCTTAACATTTCACTTTCTTCGCTATTTACTTCAGCACTGTTCTTCTTCCTTCGGGTGGTCTCGGATGAGACCTTTCCTTATTGGCTCGTCTCCTTTTGGTTCGGTTTTGGTTGCTCCGCTGGACCGATGTTGACGATTTGATGGTTTGATATAAACTGACACCGCAACACGCGGGAGCGCGTGTTTTTATAACCGCAGCCAGTCGCCTGCTGTTCCCTGATTGGCCGGTTCTTCTCTCTCGCTTGTCTCCTTTCTCAGTCCGCTTGTCGGACTGAACAGTGTTCAATACTAAATCTGCCTCAAAACCTTTAATTGGAGAGGAAAAGTCTTTGACAAATACTTTTGCAAATTTTCTTTTAACATCCGATATTAATTTATCTTTGTCTAAGTTAATCACAGTTTTAATCGAAGACACATTAGAAAAAACAGCCCTCCAATTGGGGACGAAAATATCTAACCAAGATCTTCCAAATAATGGTGAAAAATTGTTATTGCAATCGAGAACTATTAACTTTACGTACGCATCCATACCATTATATCGCACCCTCACCATAACTTCTCCTTCTATCAACAATTTCCCTCCATTTACAACTACTAATTGTTTAGAAGAAGGTTCTAAAGGGAATGAGAAAAATTTTAAATATTGGTTTTTACTAATTACAGACACAGATGATCCACAATCGATTTCCATTTGGATAATTTTACCCTCAATTACCACATTAACTAAACATGGATCGTTAATTTTATTTATAGACGTCACATTCATGCATTGGAGATCACCTGTATCTGAATCACTTTCCGAATCCGACTTTGCCGCTCTTAAACGGTTGAGCATTTCACTCAGCTGCTTATCTGTGGCTAGTCCCGAGGGTCTAGGCTCTACATCTTCAACCGCATCCGCAAACTTAACTGCATCTCTCTTCCGGTTCTTCAACTCGAAACATTTGTGGACTAGATGACCCCTACGATTGCAAAAACTGCATGTGATGCGATCGTAGTCTGGTCTACGCTGTCCCGGGTAATATTTTCTCTCCTTAGTCTCATCACGATGACGGTCGCGCTTGTAGCTGTATCCATAATTTTGCGCCCCATCTGAGCGATACGGTTCACGCCTCACAGGTCTAGCACCCAGACGATTTTTAACCGGCACCCTCATAGACCCCACAACTCCTACAGCAGCTGTTTGCGCCTGGCTATGTTCCATAACTCTTGTATGCTTCCGCGCTAATTCATACCCAGCTATTATCTTCTCCGCTACACTCAATGTTAGGTTGGGTTCTTTGATCAATAACTGCTTCAGCGGTATATCTGTTACACCGAACAGAAGTCTATCACGAATCGTCTTGTCCTTCCCATCAAAATTACAAAACTCTGCCATGAGCTTTAATGAGAGTAAATAATCCTCTGCAGACTCACCTGGCTCCTGGAAACGCCCACTGAAGGCTAAACGTTGCGACACCTCGTCATCGACCTTGTCGATTCGCGTTTTTAAAGCGGCCACTATCTGTGCAAATGTCGCCTCCGAAAGCTTTCCAGGACCGGGGAATAAAAGCTTTAGCTCAGAAAAAATAAACGGCCCAGCCAGAGTAATGAATTGAGCTTTTTTGTCGTCTTCTGATATCTTGTTCACCAAAAAACAATAACCTAGTCGCTCAACCCAATCAGAAAAGGAAGTTCCTCTTCTGTATGGTTCGATTGACGTTGCTAAATTAGAATGCGAACCAGCTTCTGCCATAACGGATTGGGAATAACAAGAATCGTGTGCTTCCAGAAATTCAATCGAACTTCGATTCAACAAAAATAATTTCGGAACAGCTTACCTTGAAAATCCAATTATGAAACTATTCACCACTGTATTACCAGCTCTTGA
Organism: Uranotaenia lowii; assembly: GCF_029784155.1. Taxonomy (NCBI): domain Eukaryota; kingdom Metazoa; phylum Arthropoda; class Insecta; order Diptera; family Culicidae; genus Uranotaenia; species Uranotaenia lowii. The sequence continues at coordinate 287,271,131 of NC_073693.1, read as the reverse complement.
AATGCACTTATGATGCACCGACTGCCACTCAACGTGAAATCTATGGCTGGATACACAGCTGTTTAGAACTCAGATGAACCCTTTTAGAACTCACTCTCTTTGTGAGGTTTCTTACTTCAGTTGAAGTTCTAATTGTTATCGGGAACAATTAGGTTCTGTTGGGGATGAAAAATAAGAAATCGAACAATATAGCCTTTATGTGATTTCACAATATTACCATACACTCCAAAATGCTTTGTTTTCACTCGAAAATTAAAATGGTAATTCGCGCGAGACTTTAAAAAAAATCCAATTTTCTGTTTGAAGGGTTTTGTTTTATATTAGAAGGTTTCACTTTACCGTACAGATGATGTTATAAAGCAGCTGCTCCGGTCAATTCTGACTCGGTGCCGTACAGAATAATTTAGCCAATCAGCTCAAACCGATACAAATTTTTCACGTGACAACAGTTGTTGTCTATATTTTATGCACAACTCAACTTTAATCACTTTTTGCAGTAACAATAAAATTATTCGCTTTTCACTCGTCGCCAACTGATAAGTCCGGACTGAAATAAAACACAAGTGTTAAGCTGGAGGTAACACAAGGCAATGCCCGCTTGCTCATGCACCTTTATATTTCATGCTCAGCTTTTCTCTCTTCATTACACCAGTGTGCCCAGTAGGACACTACATAAACAAGCAAGATCGTTAACAAAAAGGATAAAGATTAGTGGTCCTATGTGGCTGCCCTGGGGAACACCAGAAGGGACGTCAAATGGCTGAGATCTGATTCATAAATGCTCGTCGGTTTGTCAAGTAGGAGTAGAGCCATTTTGTAGACCATGACGGAAAGCCGTAGCGTTCTATTTTCCTGATGGCAATTTCATGTGGAACTTTATCAAATGCTTTTGAGAAATCTATGTAAATGGCATCTACTTGTTGCTTTTTGCTGATAGCTGTATGAAGTATGGTAGAGTAACTCATCAGATTCGAGACCGTTGACCTTTTTTTTCATGAAACCATGTTGGTGTTCGGTTATTATTGGTTTAGCAGCGTTGTAAAGTCTCTCGTAGATAATTGACTCAGACACCTTTGACAAGCAACAGAGAATCGAAATAGGTCTGTAGTTCTCCACGCTATGACTGTTTCCGGATTTGTGTATTGGTGTTATAATGGCCGTCTTCCAAATGCTAGGGAAAATACCTTCGTTAAGTGACCGATTAAAGATGATTTGCAGTGGTTCGGCAAGTGATTCCGCAATGCCCAGGATAAGACACGGCCGAATGCCATCTGGGCCTTGTCCTTTCGACGGATCGATAATTTTCAGAGCTGTCAAAACTTCATACTGGGTTAGAAACGGATCAGGAAGGTAGATGTCAATTGCAGGCAATGTTTCGAAGTTTTCGTTGGTAGCAGGTGGCATTTGTGTTGAATAAACGCTCTTAAAAAAATCTGCAAAAAGGTTTGCAGACTCACAGGCAGTTTCGGAGGAGCGCCCGACGATACTCGCGATGGAAAGCTGGTACGACGTCTAGACTTGATAAATTTCCAGAATTCAGAAGCATTGCTTTTCACTTCCCTCTCCATCTCATTGATGTATCTCCTGAAAAGACGGAGCTCAGCGTTACGCAACACGCTGAGTAATCAGCTTCCGTTGATGCTAGATCGACTTTGTTTGCTGCTGTTTTATTCAAGAAGTATCGTTTGCGTATCTTGCGTAGTCTGTTTCTAAAACGACGAAGGTCGGCGTTCCACCAAGGTTGCTTGTACGACTGATGTTGGAAAGGTCGTTTCTTTGGAGTGTGAAGCGCAACTATTCTTAGCAACTGTTCGTAGAACATCGAGACAGCTTCATCGGGATAAAGGCTACCAATTAGCTGTGACCAATCTATGGATGCTAGTGCTGCGAGGCGAAAATTACATCTTCTGAAATCGAGGTCGAGATGATTTTCGTCTTCGATTACAGCATTTCCTTCTAAGCAATCGAGTCAAACAACATGCGGTTGGTGATGGCGGTCAGTTGGCAAATTATAATTCGGGGGATCCACAATCTCGGCTATCTCAGTTCTGTGTGTAAAGATCAAATCAAGAACTCTACCATTTGCGTTTTCTCTTGAGCACATTTGAGATAGCCCAGCAGCCGTCTCGACAACTGTCAACTCTGATTCGGTGGATGCGTTCATAGGAAGATAGTACCCGTTCGTGATTTCATCAAGGCTCCACATAAGATTCGGAAGATTATAGAATGAGAAGAAGCATAATTTACGTAACGGAGCACCAAACTGAGTGTAAGCAAAGTGAGCTAATAACACTGATTACTCTGACGGGACACTAGATTTCGTTTTTTGACTAAGCTTTTTAGCAGATTGCACGCTCGCACGCATCGATATCATCATGTCGGAAGAAGATGCGGATAGCATAACTTAGCCTCGACCTCGCCTAATTTTGGTTTCGTTAAAAGCTCAATGATAAATACTCCTTCTAGTAAACCTTTAAAGAAAAGTTTGAATGTATAACGATGACGATGTTGGGTGTATTTGACATAAAAAAATGGCATCCATTTGCTGTTAATTGAAATTGAAATTTGGTCATTAAATAAAAAAATTACAATCATGGCACGATAGCGAATTTAGGTATGATTTTGCCATGAAGTCTGCTCAGGAGTTCTTATCATGAAGATTCAAAAGAATCGCATTTCCTGTAAATTCCTCACCAAACTAACCATTTATTTCCCACATTTCCAGATCTCCCGGGAACCATTACAAACCGGCCTCCACGCCACCTACTTCCATGGTTCAAACGGTACAGTTGACGCAGCACCACCAGCAACAGCTCAACAACTCGCCGTCGCAATCGCACCGCATCTCGCAGCACAGCAGCAGCAACAGTACGACGCCGCCGGAATCGGCCACGCAACACATCAGCCATACCCCGCCGGTCAATGTGGCCATGACCACCACCTCTACCTCGTCGTCGGTTCCGTCGACGCCGACTACCCCGATGTCTGCGTCGGTTGCCGCTCCCTCGAGTCTGATAGATCTAAGCGACTGGTCCAACAACTATCGGGTGCTGGCCAAGCGGAAAGATTTGTACGAGTCGGGCGTCATCCGGACGGTTCCCGGTCCGAGTACGGTGATGGTTCAGTTCGATTATCCGGAAGGGAGTGAGCAGGTTTACAGTGATGTTTTTGGCGCTGGTCGCTACGATATCATCGACGATGCGTGCCCCTCGGTATCAGACGTCTTACCCGGGTGTAGAGTGTGCGTACGAGCCCAAACCGTTCCCCCACATCCAACCGGGAATATCTTTATAGAGGCTGTAGTGAAAGAGATGCAAAACAATGCCAAACAATTTTCTGTACAACTTGTTGGACCTGCTAGTGGTGGCTCTCAAGAGGTAATGGAATTTTGTGTTTAGGTGGGCACACTTATCTGAATTTCATTTTTTTTTTTTTTTAGATTAAACTGGTCAAGCGAGTTGACATTCGTTTGTTGAAGCCTCCTTGGTGGGACGAGTTGGAAGAAATGGTGGAAGCCGTTGAAGGAGTTCGAAATCGTGGAAATCCACAGCATGTTGTTGGGAAGCCCATTGGATATTCCAATGCTGAAGGTACCCAGGCGCCATCGTCTGTACCGACTAATGCCATCATGTATGGTAACATCGTTCCAGGTGGAACGGTCCAGTACAAACCCACCATTAGTATAACTCAAGGGCGTGGAGTCGGGGCAGTCGGCGGATCACGGTACGATTTATCACAAAACCAGCAACAGCAGCCTCACGTGCCATTACAAGTATACCATGTACTTCCGACGATTCCGACAAATGAGGAGCATTATCGAACTGCGGCCACCTCCCCTTTCCAGACAACCGTAACCGTTGGGCCAGATGGAACTCAGATGCAACAGCAGCAACAACAACAGCAGCACCAGCAGCAGCTGGTAAGTAATCACTACCAAACGACTCATCATCCGCCTCTTGGAAGTGGCCAGGAAATGCCCGGCGGTAGCGGTTCCAACTCAGTATTAGCATCTGGCAGCAGTCCAGACGATATGCGTGGAACAAATCGTACGTACTATGACTACGAGAGCGACGATGAACTGCGCCGGGAGGATATCAGCTTTCCAATGGATGGAGGTATGTTATACTATTGACACTAAATTTAAGTCCTTAATTCTCAATTAATATTCACTCGTCTGCAGAAAACGAAAAATACTCAGGCAGTAGCAAACGCAGCAGCATGCAAAGCCGCGGAAGCACATCCAGTTTGATGGACCAACGGAGTACTCCGCGATCTCAACCAGCAACCCCTAGGTATGGCAGCTCCGTTCAAATTCCTAATCTTACACCTTCTTCAATTCAACCCTTTCTTCTCTCCACAGATCTCAAGCGGCCACGCCGCACCGTTTCAAGAAGGGGGACGTCGTATCGACCCCCAGCGGTATCCGGAAAAAGTTCAACGGCAAACAGTGGCGGCGGCTCTGCTCCAACGAGAGCTGCTCCAAAGAATCTCAACGGCGTGGTTATTGCTCCCGGCATCTGAGCCAGAAAGGTAACGCACTCCGATCGTCGGCCAGTTCCGCAGCAAACCATTTCAACAGGTGGGTGTGGGAAGATTTTGGGGAAAAGATCAGCAAGTTTTTCAATTACTATTCTCGTACATTGCTTTCAGCAGCAGTCGGTCCAGCAGCAAGACGCAACTAGACGAGGACACCTCACGGGACTCGGAAACGTCGCCCAACTACCGGGTGACCGGCCGGTTCGATCAAGATGAAACTGAAGTGGCCAATATGTTGGGTATGTCGAAGTGTTTGATTAAAATGTCTCATCTCAAGTTGTAATTTCATTTTAAAATTTGAAAAGGAACACCCAATCAAAACTGCTATTATTATTCTCCTACGGGTAAATAAATGAATCATTGATTTCCATTTTTTATTTACTATTTTGTTAAATCACAAATAATTTGTGGTTAAATTATAATAAAGTTATAATACTAGATGCATTTATGATTGCAAATTAAAATCGTCATACAACTTCCGTTCTGCACAATTTGTCATGTTTCTATGTTGAACATTTTTAAGACAAAACTAAAAAAATCACTTGAAATTCATTATATTGCTTAATATTTCAGTGAGAGTCTGTAAAATTTCTCGAGGTAAATTGTAAAATTTTGAAATTTGAAAACAAGCTCGAAAAAAACATGAGTTCTATAAAGGACGGTTAGTACTCACAGCAAAGATGCCACATTTTGTATAACAATCTGTCAAATGGTTTTAGAGATATCTACCGAATAGGAAGTGCTTCGAATGAAAATTCTGAGCAACAATTGCGCCATCTTTTTAAGGTACTGTGATCTATCCCTCAAAAACCGCCTAGAATTAGTTTTTGTTGTAGTTTAGCTTATTTTACAATTTTTTTTTTTTGGTATTCTTTTTTTGGAATCACAGTTCATCAAACGGTGAAAATCCAAAAGCAATCAAACGTTCTGTTCTTAAAAGCGTCATTTTTAAAGCTTCTGTTGCTTTGCAAGAAGCGCATGATACCCAAATGTGAAAACAGATGGATACATCGATGCCAAAATTGAACCAGTGCCAGGTGACATTGAAAAAAAGATGTTGTACAGCCCTTTTTTATCCCACAGATTTAGAAAAACCCAAGACGGAAATCTGTACTCGAGAGCGACCCTACACAATCCTCTTTCCTTTCGTCTAGTTAAATTAATTAACAGTTGAGTAGCCGCGACGATTACGGCCCCCCTCTTACTAACATCACACAAAAGTGAAATTAATACTCGGCACAAAAATAATACTTAATAAAACTACTTGTAAATAAAAAAAGATTTAGAAAATTTTAACAGAAAAACATAAAAATGTAACAATGTTACTGAATTTTGTTATATAAGTTGTTTTTTTTCTGTGTTTGTTAGTTTTTGGTTTAGTCTATATATATAAAAAGCAATTATCTGTATGTTTGTTTGTTTGTTTGTTTGTTTGTTTGTCCTCTATAGACTCAGCCGTCTTAAGAGCTAGAGGTCTGAAATTTGGCATGGATACTCATTAGGTCCAGGAAGGATGAAAAATGTTTTCAGATTTTTGGATGACCCCTTCTGAAGGGGGTCGTCCATACAACACAAATATGGTTTTCGCGATATTGACGTTATTTTTTGTCGGATCGTGTTGAAAATGTGCACTTGAGTATTTTGAAAGACGAGAAATCGATTGCAGTTATCAAATTGAGGGTCAGGGGTCGGCCAAAGGGGTCGTCCATATCAACTGATTAATGTTTTTGCGATATTGGCGTTATTATACACTGGATTGTGATGAAAATTTGCACATGAGTGTTTTGAGAGACGAGCAATCGATTACAGTTATCAAATTTAGGGTCAGGGGTCGGTCAAAGGGTTCGTCCATATTCACTGATTAATGTTTTTGCGATATTGGTGTTATTATACACTGGATTGTGATGAAAATTTGCACATGAGTGTTTTGAAAGACGAGCAATCGATTTCAAGTTTCGAATTGCGGATCAGAAGTCGGCTGAAGGAGTCGTACATACCCAACTTTAATGTTTTTGCGATTTTGACGTTATTCTATATTGGATTGAGATGAAAATTTCCGCATAGGAGTTTTGAGGGACGCTCTTTTGCTTTCAGGTTTCAAATCTTGACTCAGGGGTCGGCAAAAGGGGTTATTATCTGTTCACTGTTTTTACGATATTCTCTTGATTGAGCATAGAATTGTAATGAAAATTGGCACATGGGAGTTTAACAGAAAAGATAATTGATTTCAGGTGTCAAGTTTTGAATCGTGGTCAAAAAAAAAAGGCCGTCCATGTTAGTTGCTCACTGTTTTCGCGATATTGTCGTGATCATGCATCGGATTGAGATGAAAATGTTCAGATGAGGGTTATAAACTATGAGAAATTGACTCCAGGTAGCATGTTCCGTGTCAAGGGTCGGCGAAAGGGGCGTCTATATTCACTGATCACTGTTTTCAAGTTCCTTACGTAATTTTACATATAATTTGAAAAGAAAAAAATGGCACAAGGGAGTTTTGAGAAACGTAAAATTGGTTTCAATTATCGAATTTCGGGCCATGGGACAGAAAAAGAGGGTTTCATTGAAAGTTTAGTGTTTTGTGCAATAATTTTGTTGGAGGCAGTTAATTGATACCAATTTAAGTGTGAAGGTCAAGCAAAAGAGTCGTGCACACAAACAAATAGTACATGTTTCTGCCATAATGTCTAGATTTTGCAACCGATCGAGAAGAAAACACTCTCACATAAATTTTAATAAAAAGCCAATCAACCGTTTAATTCGAATTTCAAGTAATAGTAATAGTAGCGACTTTAAACACTGTTGAATTTTTTCCCCAAAATTGTCGAAAGAATGTTTCGAATTCATTTTCTAAACTCATTTTGACGTACCAATGATTTAAAGCGAACCGAAGTTCGTACGGGTTCAGCTAGTAGGTAATAATTTTAATTTTACTATGTATTCATTCAAAAAATACGGGTAATAGTATAAAGCCATTGTATGTAATTCTCAAGGCAAAACATTAAAACAAACACCATTAATGCATTTTTACGAAACGTTTATCTACCTGATTGCTTTGAATTAAGAATATTTTTGCCTCGAAATGAAGGCTAAAAAAAATTGAAAATGAATCAGTCCAGTAGGGGAAGCGGGTGGATCTCACAAAACTTTCGGTCGAAAACACGAACGGCGCTACCGAAATACGATCCCCTTTCATAAATTTAAAAATCACCCATACACGCCCACTTTTACTATTACCTGTGAGTTCCTTTGAGTGGCGGGTCGATCTTCTCCATGAAAGCTGGAGGCGTTTTCGATGTATGGTCCTTATGCGATAGGCAATACTACAATACAACCTACCCGGCATGAACAGTTTTGTAACGCTAAAACCGATTGGATAACGTGACCTGAACCCGAACATCGTGCGGCGTGTACTCAGGCAAGCCCGAATAAAGCCCCGTTATTCACAATCGACATTTCTTTGAGTGAAGTTCCTAATAGTTATCGAAAGATTTCTGGATCTTGTATTGAATTGCTAGAACCCAGACCACCACGCTTCTAAATTTTATTACTTGTGGTGAAATTAAAACTTTAGGAAACTGTTGAAACTTTTGGCTGTGTTCTAGCATTCAGTGTAGATATTCTTAAATTTAAAAGCAGTGTGACAATCAGCGGCTCAAATGCAAATTGCATTTTAGATTTTGGAAGAAACCGCTTGATCAAGTTTGTTTTTCTTTAGTTTCTTAAACCTTTCAAGTAAAAATGAATTACTTAAATATGAACTATCAGGATTTTCAAACCGGTGCGGAGCTGTACGTCAAATGTTTGAGTAAGTACCTCTTAGTTATCTAGAGAGACAAATATGAACGTTGAAATTTAATTCAACGAAGAAACAGCATAGTATTTAAATCGAAAAATAAATTACGTTTCAACAAGTTAAGATAAAAATTGCACAATTTTACGATTCTATTGAATCTACTCAACCTTTATTCAAAGGCCAGATATACATTGGTATGTGTATGATGAAACAATGAAACTTATCGATTTAAATCTTTTGTGCCGTTACAGAAAAAAATAGACGCCCTTCAAAGATAAATCGACTCATTTTCAAAGGAACAAATCTCGAGTTAGTTCCGGGAAGGTCGTATGAACCAATGTCAATAATTTGAGTTGACGAGTGAACTTTTTAAACGATTTTCCTCTGAAGTCGTGTGAATAATTATTCGAATTGTTCAATAAACGAATTATCATTGATATAAAAATATCCTTACGACTTTTTCAAAACAAACTCTGATTTTCTTGTGGTTGAGTGATATGCACAATCACAATGGCGGACACTATCAATAGATAACGATACATGAACAAAATCAGTATGAATCTAATGTAGAACATGTGCTTTCAAATTCAATTACAAACAATCAAATTTTATTTTAACATATCCTGCTTTTAAATATGTATTGGAATTTCTGAACTATGTTTGAACTCGAAGAACTATAGCTTTTATATAGAAAATCATTATAAAGTCCTTTTTGAAGAAGTTTCTAACTTTTTCTTCGCTGTTGTTCAGCAAAGTTCCCGTTTTCTTTGCAAAGCATTTCTTATAAGCTGTTCTATAACTCATGCATTTGATCATTTTAATAATTACTTGTCAAACATACGTCACAAAAAAGGTTTTGGGAATAAAAAAAATTATTCAAGCGCATCACAAAATTCACCATAAATTTGCAAAAGTTTCTGCCGTATTCGGTTACGAAATTTATTTACTATTTCTTAAATAATGAAATTTCCCTTAAAATACTAAAACAAATTTAAAATCTCCTACCTTGGAATGGCAGCACAATAACGGCGCTGGCCACGTCCTTCCAAATTTAATGGTATAATGCGACTATTGCTAAATCCGGAGAGCACAAAACATTTTATGTTTCGAGTGTAATTTGTTCTCCGGCAAAGTAATATCAGCTTTCGACCTTCTTTGTCCGAAATTCTGGCGACCTTGGCCACAAGGCCAGATAAAAACCCCCTTAAACAAAATGATTTGTTCCAAGCAGGGATTCAATTTTTTTTATCACTATTTACAGTGTCATTGAGCAGTTCGCGCTCGGCCACACCATGCAACTCCTTCTCATCGCCGACCGGCCAGGCCTCGTCGCCGCTGGTCAGCAACACCCAGTCACCGGTAACGATAGGCAACCGGCAGAATCTGTTCCAGCCCATCGGCAGTCCGGCGCCGTCCTCCTCCGATCATCATGGCAAGTTTAAAACCAACACGCCCAGTCCCATCATGTACGGTAGTGGTGGCCCCGGAGGTCCCAATGGAGGCGGACGGGACGTGATGAACCCGGTTGGACCTACCAGACTCGACAGTGGCCAACATCAGCCGCTCCTTATTCGACCGGAACTGTTAAGGCCAAATCAACCACAACAACAACAACAACAACAGCAAACGATGGTTTCACTTCCACCAACCGGTCACGCCACCAGTGTGATACGGATATCACCGGCATCATCAACGGCCACAAGCCAACACGTTCCCGGACTGTACTCGACCTTTCCCGGAAGTCAGCAGCAAGTCATAGTCGATCCTGGCCATGTAGTTCTTCAACAGCAGCACATGCAATCGCCTCGCTTGCAGCCAGTAACAGCAGGTCAAATAAATCAATCCCCACAAACAATTCAAATACAGCAAACTATTGTCCAGCAACATCAGACGGTCCCACAACAACAACAGCAGCAGCAACAGCAACATCAACCAGTGACCGTGCCAAAAAACGGCATTAGCACGGGTTCCATATTTCAATGGCATACATTACTTCCGATAATCCAAGCTCCGGCCTCGAAAACGTTCGTCCACCACCATCAGCAGCAGTCACAGATGACCACAATTATTGCCTCACCGACGGTTAAGATCTGTACCCCGCCGCCGTCGGAACCGGCAGTGGACGATGACTGCGACGACGACCAGGGAGATGATGATGTTTTTGAAGCAGAGCCCGTGAAAACAACAAACTATAGCAATGGCACCAACATTAACAACAATAGTAACAACAGCAACAATCAAATTATGACCGCTAGGGACAACTTCTCGGGCGCCGCTGGTGGCGGTAACCAGCTGCTCCTGCGGGGCATGGATATTGAGGCCGGAGTAGTGGGTACGGGTGTGTTTCCGAATCAAAACTTGGGAGGTCCTGGCAGCGCTGCCGCCGCAGCCAAGGCCGAATCTGATTCGCTAGTCAAACGGCGCACGCAGTCTTGCAGTGCCGCATTGCAAGCGGCCAACAGTGCTGGAGGAGGTGGCGTTGGAGCAACTGGCCAAACACCGAAGGAACCCCAAAGCCCGATGAGCAAGAAGGACGCCAAAATCAGGCGTCCCATGAATGCGTTCATGATATTTTCCAAACGACATCGGGCATTGGTACATCAGAAACATCCGAACCAGGATAACAGAACTGTGAGCAAGATTTTGGGAGAATGGTGGTACGCGTTGAAGCAAGAAGAGAAAAAGAAATACCACGAGCTGGCCAGTGAGGTGAAGGAAGCTCACTTCAAGGCTCATCCAGAGTGGAAGTGGTGCTCTAAAGATCGCAGGAAGTCTTCCTCGTCCACAAAAGACGGTCGTGGCCGTATGGATTCCTTCGATGGTAATGATTCGTTTGACGAGAAAAGTCCGACAACTCCATCGGAGCATGGACCGAATGCCTCGTCCCAGTTGAACGATATCATCCCAACCACGATCGCTCCGTACAACAGTAGCAGTCACAGTGACGATCCCAATGATAGTAGTCGTAGTATACAGGGAGGTGGCAACAATGCTGCCGACATCAGTAGCAGTGGCCCGGAAAAGATGGACCACGAAGACGGAACGATGTCCGATGACGATCAGCAGATGGTGATCGCCGAAGAATCCGCCACCATGCAGCCCGTTGCCGGAACGATTGAAATCGACCTCAAGTGTGCCGAGAAGGTACCCGGAGATTCCGATGTCGATGAAGGTAACGGGCCCAGGGACTCGGGCGAAGCGGATGGCTACAGACCGAAAATTAAGGTTCGTTCAACCATACCTTAATCTAAGATGGATCATCTCACATAACCTAATTCCATCTTTCTCAGGTTTCTGATTCTTTGGTTTCATTGGGAGGTGGGTCGTCGCAGACCAGCTGTAACAGTAACAATGATGACAACCAACCGACGGATTATAGCCGGACGGCGACAGCACCGATCGCAACCAGTCACCGGATGTCTTCGTCGACAACGCCTACGACCCCATCGGATCCGTTGACGTGCAAACCGAAACCGATCAAGGTGGCTTTGCTGCCACCACCGGCTACGGCTGTACATGGTCCCTCGGGGACGGCAGGTGGCGGTTCTTCAGTGGTGGGTGGCGGCGGTGTCACCAACAGTGGTAGTGGTGGAAGTCATAGTGGCGATTCTTCGTCGTCAACGGCAGCGGCCAGCCCTCTGGTCCATCACGGCTATCATCATCAACCGTTGAGCTACTCCTACGGTAGCCCCAAGAATCCGATCGGTGTGTCGCCGTTTCAACCTACTGGTGAGTTGAAAAACTTCCCGTCATTCATTTTAAATCATGGCAAATTATCAAGCTTACTAGCTTTAACTATTGTTTTGCTAAAATTTGATCTATTCTCAACAGGTGGAGCATTCAAAACGATGCCTCAAAGCCCGAAAACGATTGGCAAGCAGCAACAGGTTCTGACTCCAACCGCAATAAAATCGGAGCCAATGGATAATTTGTGCAATAACAACACTAGTACGACTGCTGGCAGCAAGGTTTCCCAGAATGGAAACATATTCAACTTTTCGACCGCCTCGATCAAGGAAAATCAGCAGCAGCTGCAGCAGCATCATCATCAGTTTGTCTCTACAGACAATAAATGTAAATCCATAATTCTTAACCCAATCTGTTATACGATTTCGAATGTCAATGGTAATGGTACTAACAACAACAACAACAGCGCCACCAGTAGTTCCAACGGCGGCAATCTCAATGCTGGGGAAAATGCTCCTCCTAGCGCTACTAACACTAGCAATAGCACTATCTTGATGAGCATGAAACCAGGTAAAATACTAATGGATGTTGTAACCACAGCCACCACCACTACTACTAATCGTTCCGATTATAATGATAATAAAAACGATATCGTTCACCATTCTCCAATCTCTACAACTCATCTAGATGTTAACCATCATTCAACTCATGAGCTTCCATCATCCAAAACACTGTGCATCCAAACCAGTAATAATAACAATAATAATAATAAGAATAGTAATGCTATGATTACTACATGTGCTACTACTTCTTCTACTACTACTACCACTGCTAATTCTTCTGCTAGTACTACTGTTACTACTAATAATACTACCACTACCAATGTTGTTCATGTTGTAAATAATAACAATACTACCAGCAATGCCATTGTTCATCATGCAAACACCACAACCGCCACAAATACCACCACCACCACAGTCAATAATAAGCCATTGAATGTTGTGAATGTTGTAACTGTAAAATCCGCTGTTGCCTCCTCACATCCACCGGTGGCCACGGCGCTGGCTGCCGTGAATGGCTCGAACAATGCGAGCACAGGTGGTAGTATGGTGATCTTCAGCCCCACGAATAGTGCAATACTGCGAACATCTCAGTCGCAAACCGCCACCGGCACACTTCAAGCGAAGCCGCCGAAATCCCTAATCGGGAAGATTAAACTCGATCAAGATAGCAACGGTGGCTCCCCAACGGTTCTCTACGAAACAATACTGATCGAACGGCGAGATTCGGCAACGGTGGTAAATCCAACTCGTCAAACCGCCCTGATTGCTACTACTAATCCCGCTAAGCAAAGCCACACATCTGGTGGTGGCACTGGAATACTTGTCCTTACACCGGCTGCTCTCAACGAACTCCTTCAGTCCGATTCCACAGCTAGAGATCAACCGGCGACCAAGAAGCTTCTGCTGACCACCACCACTGGTCATCACGTCGTCAACAACGGAACCACCAATCCCCCAATCAATAATCATTGTACCAACTTTCTAACCACAGCTAATTCTAGTGCTACCACTAATTCTAATAATCCCACTAACACCATCACAACCAATAATAACAGCAACCAGCAACAACAACAACAACCGAACCATATCAAGCAATCAATTATAATGATCAATCCAACAAATTCAACAGTTGTGCCATCGCCATCGGCAACAGTTGGTCTGATGCCCAATCCGCATCAACTGCACCATGCCCAGCTCCAGCATCACCATCATCACCATCACCAACAGCAGCAGCAACATCAGTTGCATTTCTCGTCGACGGCTAACAGTGGGGGACCAGGCACACCGACGATCACGACTTCGGGTGGTACCATCACCGAAAATGGTTCCAGTTCAACCGTGACAACGCCAGCTGCCATTCTAACCCCTAATCAACTACTGGCTGCTGCCGCGGGACGGCAAAAGTTCATGTTCGCGGTAAACACCAACAATTCACAGGTAAGCAACCTATTCCCTCTACTGGGATTAAGCATTGAAGCGCCACGCCTCAACAATATATATAACGTTGGCATTAACAATCTCTACCCTCCATTTGCTAATCTTCACTTTCTTTACTCACTCTCAATCACACGACCTCTAACGCCCTCAATTACACCTTTTCGTTTCCAGTTTGCATTCGTCTTACCAGACAGCCAACCGTACGCCCTTAGCGATCGTACCAAACTGTACACAAACGTTTCCTCTAGCGCCTCTTCTATTGCTTCCTCCGCCACAACCATTCCCTCCTCCTCTTCCGCTCCTTCCTCATCTCATGACGGCGGTTCATCGACAACGGTTTGCGCACTAACCCCATCGTCATCGTCATCCTCCTCCTCCATTGCCCTCGTCCCTTCCTCTACGGTGTCGTCGTCGTCGTTAGTGCACCACCTGAAACCACCCCACCATCAAGTCATATCATCCATCTCGGGAACCGTCACGACCCCGACCGTTACCCCAGTACAATATTTAATCCAGCAAGGCAAAATACCGAACCTTCTCATCTCTACCACTGCACCACAACCACCACCACAGGGCTATCAATTGCAGCAGGCCCAACAGCAACAACAACCGCAACAGTCTCCGATGTTGAGCATCAAGCAGGAACCGCCAGAATCTCCGGGAGGCAGACACTTCCCGGCCACTCCCACCTCTTCTACCTTGCCGCCCCAGTCAGCAGGGGTCACTGAACTGATCACCGATCCTCAGCTGGCCATCCCAGCCTCTGGTAATGCCGCCTCCGCTGACGACGATGACCTTGACGCACCGGAAAGCAAAAAATTCATCCTGGCACCAACTCCGGCGCAGCTAGGACGAGCTCCGTTGCAGCGACGGCAAATGAGCAGCAGCTCCTCGTCGGGACAGGACGGCCGCCAGCAGTCTTCGTCGATGATGTCGATGGGCGGCGGCGGCAGCGACGACGAAAACAGCAACAGCGCTGCAACCCAACAAATGCCATCCGCCCTTCCCACGCCAACCTCGGCCTCGATCGACGAATTCCAGAGCCCCCAGATTTCGCCCACCACCAAGACGAAGAACTTCTTCAAGAAGGTCAAACCCGATGATATGGATAAGTAAGTTGTCCTCCACACTTCTGTAGTACAGCAGTGTCTAATATTTGACACAATTATCCCATTCCAGCGTATTGCGGCAGGTGGATTTCGAGAAGAAATTCAAAACGTTGCCCCAGTTCAAACCCGAGGACTGTCAGTCTCCCAGTGCAATCTCAGTGCCATCGTCGCCGCGTGTTTTCACACAAAGCTACCGAAAGAAACAATCGCAACAGCAGCAGCAGCAACAACAACAGCAGCAGCAGCAACAACAGCAGCTGCTCCAACAGCAACAGGAACAACATCTGCTGCAGCATCGCCAAGAGCAGCAGCGACAACTTCAACAACATCAACAGCAACTACAGCAGCTTAAAACCCGTAAGTTTCTTAGTAATTCATCGGTTTTCTAAAGACTGAACTCGAAAAAAGCAAACCTTCTTCTTGTGCCTAACTTTGATTTCATGGGTGAAAGTAGAAGTTTTGGGTAAAAGCAGTTTAGAGTGTAGTGTTAGCTATTGTAAAATTTCGTAACAATCTGTCTAGTGGTTATTGAGATAGTCACAAAACAGCAACCGGTGATGTTGGGCAGCGATTGCTTCGTCGCTCATCCGAATAAGGATTGCAACATATCTCTGTAGACTTTTCGAGAAATACTTCCAAAATCGCCGGCTACAGTATATAACTAATAAAACCAGCAAGGGAAAGCGGTTATTTTACAAAGGCCTTGACTCGATCGGCGTCATTCTGATAGTAAGGACTCCAGACAGCAGACGCATGCTTAAGCGTAGACAATAGTATTCGAGTTGTTTTATCGTTTATGAACCACAAATGCACAGTCGTCTCAGATTTGCAATAGCTTTGTCATGATTCACCTTGTCGAAGGCAGCTAGTGATCAGTTCTGTCTATAGATGTATTGCATTTGTTTTCGAGTTCAGGTTTCAAATAGAATATACATATTAAACAGAATTATGTCCCACAGCCGCCATGGAAGATGAGGAGCTAATGCCACAACCGGCTCAGCCTCAACCAACACCTCAACCGCTCACTTCGGACACCAGTGGACCACTGTCCTCAACTGCCACACCATCGAGCGCGTACACCATTGGGAACCGTTTCTTTGGACCGGACTTCAACATGGAACATTACAAAGGTAGCTATTCTTGTACCTTATCATTTTCGGCTACCCCTTTTTACCACAGATAATATTTTAATAACTGGAACTGACTGAACCGGACAAAGGTTTCTTCTCTGTTGTAGACATGGCCGCGGACAGCGCTGATCGGTCGCCTCGAACGCCCAAAACTCCTTCAGCAAGGTCGGCCAACTCGGCAGAGGAAAAGGGTCACCGCAAGATTCTGGAGCAAAGGCGTAACCTTGTTATGCAACTTTTCCAAGAACACGGCATCTTTCCTTCGTCCCAGGCTACCAATAATTTTCAGGTAACTTGACAAACAATTATCAACTGTTCAAATTCTATAACCCTAACTTTTCTTCACGCAAAACAGTTGGCGCACAGTGACATCTTTCCGAACAAGCAAAGCCTGCAGCTGAAGATACGAGAGGTTCGGCAGAAGTTTATGGCCCAGCCCGCATTTACACCTCACTCGGCCGGACCGATGACGCCCACGGAGCTCGGTGCTGGTAAGTTGTTTCACAAGCGCAAGCAGTCGCAACCAACGCGCTGGTGAAGTTTTTCTGTTATATCATACTTTTAGTTACCAATCACGTTACTCATTGAAACATTGTTTAAAAGACACATTTGTTGTTGATATTTCCGTTAGGGTTAAACCTTATAAGTGCGGAAATTTTATGATCCATTTGTACATTCTTTATTTTTTTCTATATGTAAGACACATTATTCTCATGAATTGTATTACAGAATAAAAATACAAAGCAGTGCTATTCATTAGTTCAACCTTACTACAATCCGGAAATTGGACAGATTCTCTGTTCATTGCAAACTGTTGGGTCTTCTGATTATGTATGTGAGAAAAACGTGTAAGTTAGGGTTTGGGGCTTATAATGAACTATTCAACATCGAAATTGATCATTTCAACATTTACCCTTTTAACTCCAAACGCCTCACTTCGGGTATAACTTTTCGATATTACTCCAGTGACTAGAGGTAGTTACGTCCCTGATCTTGCGTGCTTACCAGTAGTCGACAAAAGGACATGCGCTTTGTTTGAAATCCGTTTTGTGTGAGTTATTAAGTTACGGAACTTGAGCTGGCTATATCACACCAAACACCAAAATGTTACTCATTACGAAAAACCAGACCAAACCTAAAATCATCTGAAACCAGCATTACGCTACACTACTGCGCCTCTCGATAACCTATATCTGGCCTTGTTGAATATTCCTGCAAGATCTTCGTTTCAACCTTGTTGGTGTACAGAATCACACCAGAATACCCCACCCATTTTTTCCGGGATTTTCATCCTTTAGGATGATTCATCCCTCCGACGACTCCAGTCAGCCACAAAAAAACATTTCTGATGAGGTTTACTAACGACCCTTTATCCCTCTAGTTCGACTTGCTACCAGCTTTTGTAGAGTACGGCACTGATTGATTGAAGTGTTTGAAAACGCCTCAATATTTATTTGGTTCCGGAATGATAAATTTGAAAAAGCAGATCTAAAAAAAACGCTTCAAAAAATAAAATAAAAAAAATGTGTAAGAGGAACGTTCAAAACAGCCTGTGAAAGAATACATTTTTCAAAACATCACAATATTGCTATCAGTTAGATGCTTCTTTTTTAATGTTGCTACATTACTGATGTCTCATTTTGCTATCGTCATGAATTTGCCACCAAATTTGGGTATCGGTTCGTTGTCAACACCTTTTTTTACTGCAATATTGATACCTCCAGGAAACCAAATTTTGACATCGAATATGCTGCACCATGTTATGCTATCATTTTGATATCGATAGCTCATTTTGGTTTCGGTTTGCTTTTGCTTTAGGCATCAAAAGGCTCAGGGTCGGGGTCTTACTTACTTACTTAATGTTCCCGCGTCGATTCTCCGGCGCATAGGGTCGTGGTAAAATACCTCTACTGTTGATGATCCGGAGCCAGCGTCTTCACTTGGTCCCTGTCAAGATTCTCTTCGACAGTTCGAATTTCAGCGGATAGGCTTCGCCGCCACAAGTTTCTAGGTCTGCCTCTCCTTCGATGTACATCTGGATTCCATTCAAGCGCCTCTCTGGAAATCTCGTTCTCATCTCTTGGCAGCGTGTGCTCAATCCATCTCCACTAACGTTCCCGAATCTCGATTTCTAGCGCCCTTTGATGACACCGGCGATGCAGTGCCTCATTTGAGATCCAGTTGCCATGCCACCAAGAGCGGATGATACTCCGCAGTCAGCGAATCACAAATACTTGCAGTTTTCGCGTCGTCACCGCATATGTGCACCAAGTTTCATACCCGTACAACGATACGGATTTGACGTTTGAGTTGAAGATTTGGATTTTCGTTCGTAGAGAGATCTGGCATGACCGCCAGATGTTCCGAAGACTCGCAAACGCAAATCGGGCCTTGGTAATCCGGGTTTCGATGTCTTTCCTGGTACCACCATCAGGCGTTATCTGGCTACCAAGATACTGAAAGCACTCAACTTTCTTAATTTGTTGCCCAGCTACCACGAAATTGGAAAGATTCACTGTGTTGATTTCCATCGACTTGGTCTTTCCGACATTGATTTTGAGGCCTTGCTGCCTTGGAGCTTTCGGTGAGGTCGTCGAGTTGGCTCTGCACTGCATGTCTTGTTCAGGCTCTGGCAATTTCACTTTCAATCGTCACTCGAAAATGAGTACAAAATGCTTCGTTTGAAAGAGCTTCACCTTCAGTTTCTCTTCATCTTCGAAAAAATTTAACTCCGCTTTCACCTCGGTTTCTTTCGTTCGAAGCTGACAATAGTCAATTTCATTTCGAAACGAAATTCGAGGATATCCCTTTCAATGAAAGTTTCATTGCTTTTACTCTCATACCTTCAAAAAGAAAGCCGAAGAAACAACTATAACCACAAACAATTTGCTGGCGCACAAGGAGGACACCAACAATTGCTCGATGAGGCACAAAGAGCCGGGCCGCTACGGCCAGTAGATGCACCAAAAATGCACAGCGATGATAAAATACATCCTTGTCTCACTTCAGCAGTTACCGGGATTCGATCAGACAAGACACCGTCGTGCAAGACCTTGCACGAAAATGCCTCGTATTGTGCTTCGATGAGATCGACTGGATTCTCTGAGACTCCTCGTCGTCTAAGAGCAGCCCAGATGTTTTCGTGGTTCACTCGGTCAAATGCTTTTTCGAAATCAACGAACACCAGCAAGAGAGAGTCCTGGAATTCGTTGGTTTGTTCCGGTATAATTCGTAACGTTGTGATGTGGTCCGCACATGATCGTCCGGATCGGAATCTAGCTTGTTGCCGTCAGATTGTAGCGTCGATTTTCTCCTGGATCCTGTTCAGGATCACTTTGCAGAGTACTTTGAGTGTTGTACAGATGAACGTTATGCCTCGCCAGTTACCGCACTCTGTCAGGACCTTTCGAGGATACCCTGCATCCAGTCGGCCGGGAATGTCCCAGTATCCCAGATGTCAGC